>NC_089804.1:23529425-23778015 GCF_029633855.1 Hoplias malabaricus | reverse complement strand
CCGCGCGCTCCCGATGTCAAACGAGACCAGAGCGTCTCGCCTCCGCAGCGGCCAATGAAAACGTGAGAGAGAGAGAGAGAGAGAGAGAGAGAGAGAGAGAGAGAGAGAGAGAAAGGGTTGAACACACAGTGACACGCCAGACACTAGAGGAGCGTGACAGAGAGAGAAAGAGAAATAGAGATAATCCCCTTCAGCGCACAGAAAACAACCCTAACAACAAAAAAAAGCCCTTGAGAAATGCTCCCAGTCAGAGTCTTTTGCCGCGTGCACGCGCACTAGGAGGACGAACACTTTAGCTCCCTCCAGTCTTAACGGAGTTACTCCACTGAACACGAGGATGTCTCTGATGCTTCAGCTCCAACAAGTGCACCACAGCGAGGTGTGAGGAGATCTACGTCGGTGTTCTTAAGATTTCTGTCAAGATTTGCTATATTTTACATCTTTTTTGAACTATATGGATTCACAGGGAGCCTTTAAATACGCACACATTCCTTAATTCTCACCAGGAGCATCCTCCAAAACAGACAAAATGGACAACAGTCCAGGTGAGTGCTCAAATCCTAAGGTGATTTAACAGACACTGCTGTAATAATGTTTTTTATGCTGACTGTTGTTGAGTATATTGTCGATGACAGTATATGATGGTCGTGTAAACAGTGGCATGGCATTGTCTTTTGCATTGGTTGTGTAGTTATTAATGCCTATGTTGTGTATTTGTTACAAATTTGACATTGCTTTGGGCATTCGATTCTAAGTGCTGAATGCTGGTGTAAACAGACTGACCACTGTGTGTTTTCTCTCACAGAAACCCATATTTCCATAGCCAGTACAGGAGTAGCCAGGCTGAACTTTGCAGATTAATTCAGATGCTGTGTTCCTCCGGTGTGGCAGCCAGGTTCTAATTTAATCGTGATACAATTTTAAAGAACGTCTAAAAATGTTAAATGACTGTATTTGTGATTAAAAATAAGATAACGTTTTATTGGAATTGTTCTGCCTTAAACGGCGCCACACGTTACAGTTTCTGAGGCCCATTCAAAATGTTTTTAGAATAAAAAAGTGAGAGGTTTATAAAGTGCTGAGGCTGAAAAAGTTGGAATTGTCCGTTCCACCTTAAATAATGCCGAGGCGCCTGACTGTAACCGCTGCACCATTTAAGGCGGAACGGACAATTCTAAAGAGAAGCTGCTGAAACATGTAATAAATGAAAAACTAGGTTTTGTGACAGTTTACGGAGACATTTCCGTTATTTATTTTTTCCACCATTGTGACGTCACTCTAATTCGGATCGCTATTTCTGCTCTCGCTGAATGTAAACAAACTCACGTGCAGCTCCCTGCTCCCTCGAAAGCTCCTCAGCAGGAGCCCTGTTGTCACATTTAACCTTGTGGTTTATTTTTATAACTACTTTATAAAAGAAAAATAACTACTGTTTATTTTTTTATAACACATAAATAAAGAGGAAATGGCACATGGCATGTTCTTATCGTTCTGGAGTAATACGTTTTACACGGAATAATTATATATTAATTCAGTTCACAAGTTCCAGTCAATATCCAGTTCAACAGGAGTGTAAAATAAAAAAGTGAGAACTCTGTTGAAAGTATTAATACTTATCTTAGTTCTGGGAGTTACGGGACAAACGCAGTCAGAGAGTTGTCTGAAAAAGTTTATACCAACTTCATAAACTAGACAGGAGAAATACAAGTAAGACTGCTCATTTAGAGAGAGAACAGGGAGAGAACAGTTCAAAGAGATATGGAAAGAAAGAAAGACATGTAAGAAGAAAACGAGAGAGAGAGAAAGAAAGAGAGAGATCATGCACATGGCCTTATGGAGGTTAAAGGGTTAAAACGTGTTTTATTGGTTTTGTTTTGACCCACTGCACGTGGGTTCCTCCGTGGGGCGTGGCCTGAGGGAGAGAGATCCCTGAGCCACTTGGCCGCTGCTGAAGGTGTTTCCCTTTTTCTCTCGACCTTGTTTTCGGCGTCGTTTCATGAATATAGTCACGCTCCTTCACTGGTGACCGTCTCATTTAAAAAAATATGTAAATACACATTAACGACGGTCAGAGCAAGATTGTGCTGCAGCTGGTCGTCAGCCTGGAGCTACGGATAGTTCAAAGGGTCAATTCAGGAAAATGGTTTAATGCTATTAAAACACTAAAATAAATTATTTAAATAAATTATTTTACTTTTTTTTATAAGACTATAAAGAGTGTTTTAGACTACTATTTAAATGAGTAAACTCATCAGAAAACAGATCTTTTAAATAGATTATTTACATATAATTTTATCCTACTGCAGTGTGGCCATTCACATTCATGCTGATGTTATAAGGAGTGTTTCAGCATCAACACCAGAGTAGATCTCATTTACACAGTGCAGTTTTAAAGAGACAAAGACAATGTAATGATTGCTGCTTTTAAAAAATGGGGAAAAAATCATGAACGATAAAAATGTGGCCAATTTATAATGCCTGATGCTGATATTAATAGATTAATAATGGGTTAATAGCGGTTATGACAGGTTTATTAATGTCACGAGTCCAGTGTCAGCAGCACATTTTCACTGCAGTCCAGTGGCTTGTTTTTCACATGGCAACAAAGGCTTGCATCTCTCTCTCTCACACACACACACACACATACACACACACGCATGCCCTCCCTCCTCGCGCACGTGAACCAGCTCCACGCGCCACGTGACACGCGTGATTTCTCAAGCACCCCCTCCCCCCACTCCCCCAGCTTTTTATTCCCAAACACACTGCAGCGGTCAGTGGGTCACACACTCATCTGAACGGAACCAAGCCAGATTTACTCTTTATTTATTTATAATTCCGGATAAACCCCGCCTCCAAAACGTGCAACAGCTTTAATTAAGGTTCTGTTTATAGGCTGTGTGCAAAATTATAGTCCCCTTGCACAATGTGCAGGTTTCTGCTGATTTTCCGAGAGAAAATAATGCCTAGTGAATGAATTCTCTGCAGATAGAGCTCTGTACATCTGAGCTCAAACTTAGTGTTTATTTACTGAAATCCAAATATAATATAACATTATATATTGTATTCAGGGCGGTCAAATGATCATCTATTGGACCCTTAAGTATAAATTAGTGCATTTAGAGACAGACATGGAGTGAAGACAATGAGCTTAACCCAAATAAATGTTTTACAGTAATTCAGGGACATTATTTTATTGAACCAGAGCCTCTTCAAAATGGAGCAGTTCCCTTACAGAGCAACACACACCCTCTATGTTTACGAGCATGTATCTGTGAACACACTTAACCACATCAAAGTTGAATCCATGCTGTGCTCGTTCTGCAGTGTTTTGTGAACTGTGTTTAAAGTGCACCACAGTTCTCTGGATTTGACAAGAGTGTTGTAGAACACACTGGAGTTCTGTAGAGGCACTAATAATGTGTAATAATGTGCAGAGCAGGTGGAGTCCTGTTCCTTACACTGTCCGTGCTAAATGTGGTATATCTCTCCTTTGAATGTTTCAATGCTTTAATTAATCATTGAAATGCTCAGCACACGACATGAAAAACAATCTGGTGCACACAAACCAGAACTAGACCAGGTGTGGCAGCCATATTGCAGTGCACCAGATAATTTCGTTGGTTTCCGTAGCAACCGAAATGCCCACAGTGAGCAGTGCTATGCAGCACTGAGGAATACGTAGACTTGTCATATGCAGCTGCTCCAGACTGACATATCTAAGTGTGATCTCTGGGTCTTCACTCAAATGAATCATACCATATCTTTAATAGCAGTGGTACACTATATGTCCAAATGTTTGTAGACACTCCATATTATGAGAAAATTAAGTTCATTTAAAGGTCACTCATTGTGGATACGGTGTGTTTAATCAGTGTATAAAAACATGAACATCTCTGGAACATCTGCACACAAGCCTAATATTGTACTGGGGAGCAGTTGCACTTTGTTCTCATGGAATACCTTGGGATCAGGTTAGGATCCAACGTCAGTACCTGACCTCACTAATGCTATAGAGGATCCCAATTTCAATATCATCAGGACTGTAAGTGTTGGTAGTTTAATACTGAGCCTACCATAAGCTGTGGGTTTGTTGACATGTAGCATGTGAAAGCTGGCTTATATGTTCACTGTAAGTAGCTTCCAATTCATCATGTACTTGAAACTACTGACCTGGGGCTGTGTACACACTGAATCATTTACAGAACTGCTGCACTAACTGTGAGGAAAGCAACAGAAACAGGACGAACCAGAACCTGATGTAGGGCTATAAGATTCAGTCACCTTGGTCCATGATCAGAAAAGGATCCACTGTTTTTCTGCATGTATTTCTGGTTCTCTCTGATTTCAGGTTTTCTGATGGGTGTTTGTGGTTGGTAACTGTGATAATGTCCACCCAGCTTTCAGAGCTGTTTCTTGTTCTCTGTTCTAACTAAATATTGTGGGGTCTATGTCTGTGTGGGATGTTTAATCTGAGGTTCTGGATCTTTAGAGTTTTAGAGTTTTCTCTGTTCTAATGGAAGCTTGAACATTGTATGTGTTTGTTTTGCCTTTCCCTGTTCTAGCTTGTTGGTCCTGTTTATGTCTGTTTTATCTGATGTTCTAAATAAGCCCTTACAACTCATGCATTGTGAAAACAAGTGACATCAGTATAACACAATCTCCATGTGTTTTTTTAAATGTACAGTACTCATACACTAGAACTGGTTGTGTGTGTGTGTGTGTGTGTGTGTGTGTGTGTGTGTGTGTGTGTGTTTTAAAACTGAAACTATCTGCTCTATAATTTCAGACTCTGAAAGAGATGATAATACATGATTGCCAGTTAAAGCAACACTAGGTAGTATTTTTACCTTAAAATTACAGCTTCAAAATCATTGTGATGCTCCACTGAACTGTAATGAGGAGAACAGGGCCATAGAGTTGTAATAAGGAGAATAGAGTCATTGCTACTCTAGGCTCAGCACTGCAGAAACTGCAGTATGTAACTTTTGCAGGAGGGTAGAATTCACCCCCTCTGCCCTTGATTTCAGGATAGTGTTGTGAAAGTGGAGGTTGTGGGTTTGTGGGTGACTGTCTGTGAGGATTGTGGTGTGTTCTACCTGTGTCTGCGTGGGTTTCCTCCGGGTGACTGTCTGTGAGGATTGTGGTGTGTTCTACCTGTGTCTGCGTGGGTTTCCTCCGGGTGACTGTCTGTGAGGAGTGTGGTGTGTTCTCCCTGTGTCTGCATGGGTTTCCTCCGGGTGACTGTCTGTGAGGATTGTGGTGTGTTCTACCTGTGTCTGCGTGGGTTTCCTCCGGGTGACTGTCTGTGAGGAGTGTGGTGTGTTCTCCCTGTGTCTGCATGGGTTTCCTCCGGGTGACTGTCTGTGAGGATTGTGGTGTGTTCTACCTGTGTCTGCGTGGGTTTCCTCCGGGTGACTGTCTGTGAGGAGTGTGGTGTGTTCTCCCTGTGTCTGCGTGGGTTTCCTCCGGGTGACTGTCTGTGAGGAATGTGGTGTGTTCTCCCTGTGTCTGAGTAGGTGTCCTCCGAGTGCTCCGGTTTCCTCCCACAGTCCAAAAACACACATTGGTAGGTGGATTGGTGACTCAAAAGTATCCCTAGGTGTGAGTGTGTGAGTGAATGGGTGAGAGTCACCCTGTGATGGACTGGCGCCCCCTCCAGGGTGTTCCTGCCTTGCGTCCAGTGATTCCGTGTAGGCTCCGGACCCACCGCAACCCTGAAGTAGATAAGCGTTGACAGACATTGAAAATGAACAGCACCAGAGTTGCTTCAGTCTGTGTTTGGTTTTGTGTGTTTTTGGTCTATTTTGTGTTCCTCAGAACATTCCGTTATTTGGTTCTCCAAGGTTCTATTGAAAAACAATCTCCCTTACTGAGCTTTCACACAAGGGTTTGCTTTAATGAAATCAAATCCACCCTAAAAGAACAAGAACTGAAAGAAAGTAGTGGACCTTGTTCTGCATTGGTTTTGGCCAAAGGAAGCGAATTCTGATTATAAAGTGTGCTGCATGCAAATTGCCTGCAAGGCTGATGAGGATTGACTGGAGCATCGAAATTACAAGATCTCTGATGAAATTGCTGCTATTATGTGCTGCTGAATGCTCTGTTTAATGAGCTGTGTTTCCAGATAAAGTCACACTGCCCTACTTTCCCTCAGCAGCTCCACAAGCTCCTAAAGGGAACAGGAAGGAGACAAATCAATGGCTCTGCATCAGGACGATCGATGATGGAACTCATTAAATCTTCACTAGGCTCTTTAGTGACTGGGTTTTCCATTGGGTTATGAATCCAGAATAAGGCAAGGCTTAAAAGCAGCAGAAAATATCAATGCCTATATCAATGATCTTATTTAGAGGAAGCTGGATACCTGCTCCTCCATCAGCTCTTCTGAAATGAAGAGTATTTATCAGGAGCTTGTTCATCTTTTGCTGCAGTAGCTTCTTCTTTGAAATCCTTAACATTAGACATAACATAGGCCGCCTGCAACATAAACATTAGTGATGTCAGATTCCGGTGCTGGATGATTAGCTCTGGATCACAGACACTAATTTCACTTTTACTGTGAGCCAGTGCCTGGGGACTTCTGGCCACACTTTTTTTTACTGCTACACTGACCTTTTGTTTTCTTCATGTTTGTCAGAAGTGGGGTCATCTTACATGTGAGTTATTGTCATGAACCCTTACCCTTATCCACACAAATGACTGTCAACATATCACTGTACATATACACATTAACCAGTGGGAAATAGATAAGCACCCCACAGATAGAACAAACCATGTGAGACCGAAGTTAAATAATGAAACCCCCAGAAAAAAACATAAATACAAGTAACTCATTAAAATGATAATTACAAATGAACAACTTGTTTATTAATTAATTAGCAATGAATTATTAGCAAATAATTATAATAATCTCACTATTTACTGTGTGCACTCTTCGCGGTTAATCCATTTTCTTTTCAAGAAATCTCCAAAGTTCAGTCTCAGAGGTTGGTTGCATTTTTTGCAAGTTAATAGAAAATCTCTTTCTTCCTGCACTTACTGTGTTGTAAGGTCACCATGCATTAAGACTGAGATATGGAAGCAGCAGAACTGTGTTTTCTGATGTGTTGGAGCACCATCAATTTATTTTTGAAGAACTACAATACTGAATATTGTAGATGTTTGTTTCCTGATTTTTGTTTTATACGTGTGTCTATAAACCTTTGGACACGTATCAGTGACTGGATGAGTGAATAAGGCGCTAGCTTCGTTTGATGAGATTTGCATGACCTCCTGGTGAGTTCTGACTGTGTTTATGGGAATATCCGCCCAGTTCTGAGACTAATCCCACTATAATCTCCTGTATTCAATCGTTTCTGGAGCTGGAGCGAAAGGAAGGGCTAATTATTTTGGTCAGATGCATCCCATTCACTTTCCAACCACACTGCACTGAAAAAAATATACACTATTGGGAATTTACAGCTTTAAAACGTGTCAGAATTGCTTGTGATGTTGTAGGAAGACTTTCATTCAGTGTTGTGATTTTGGATGTAGAGTGGGTTATAATAGGATTCCAAATATTCATCGTCTAAGTACAAATACTTTAAGACACTGCACATTTTAAGAAGAAATATGTAGATAATTAATATGGAAATTTATTTCAATGGGGACAAATAAATTCATCAGTAAAACATATCATTAGATAAGGAGTGTGTAGATGTAACCCATTTATATTCACATACAACCCACTGACACATTTATAATGTGCCTCAAATAAACGCAGCAGCCTACAATGAGGTTCTTCAAGGGGTTCTTTAAAGAGGCAATATGATGACATTTTTCCACACCTCTTTCTCAACCCACAATCTACTGCTTTTCTGCCGCTGGAAAGCCCCTCCTCACAGGACAGGATTTGTTTCTAACTATTATGATGTAAGAAATCCTGTCTGTCTGCATCTGCCTGTTTGAGACTCTTTTGGATCATTACAGTCAGCTCAGCTTTGGCACTGACTGTTATTTCATTTAATTTAATTTACAAATTATTTTCACTGCAGGGGTCTTCAAATAGCACCACAAGTGCTACACTACTGTTGTTTGAGTTGTATACAGGATGCGAGTGCAGCTTTTAAAGGTACAGAAAGGTATAAAAAGCTCACTCTGCACATGCCATCCCTCTTTAGAAAAAAAAAACAGAAACCCTTTCAGACCAAAACAAGCCTGGCGACTGAGAGCTACACGTGACTCTGGGCTAAAGCGCGGGTTAGCATGACTTTGTAAAATAAAAGTCCTGTATAAACGTGCCGCAGAGCCGAGGGCTTGATTTAAAGCGTGCGGAGTGTGGAGCGGCGCACGAGACTGCGACACAGGGGGGCGGGGCTGTGCCAGGCGCACACGTGAGCGCGTGGTCAGGTGTCTGCGAGTTCCAGGACAGGTGGGCGGGGCTCGTGTACAGCGGGACACGTGAGCCCCTCCACGAGCCAGAAACGTCGCACGAGCTCAGGGAGGGTTTATTTCCTTTCTTTCTTTTTTAACAACCGCTCCGTATTTTTACTCTCTGAATCACAACAGAGCAGTGAACTTGCATTAGAGCCTCTCCTCTTCTGGGAAGGGATTAAAGTGTGAATGCCTAAGCGTTGCTGTGAGGATTTGATGTGTCATACAACCATGAGTAATATCAGGTTCTGATGGTGGATGATTACAAACACGTTAAACTCGTCCAGAAAAGACAGATCCACTGCTCCACGTATAAAACATGTTATTATTCTGTATAATTTTACTTGTTTATATGAAACACACTACCCAGTAAACAAAGAACGTCAATGGACGTCCAAAATCCATCTTAATAAGTTAGTTAAGTGGTGACCAATCGATAACGTCAGTGGACGTCCAAAATGCGTTTTATGCAAGTAATTTATTTCGGGACCAATTAATAACGTCAATGAACGTCCAAAATACGTCTAATATTCTTCTTTTCAATGTCTGTGTTTGGACGTCTTTTCAACTTTTATTTTCAACCTTAAGAGAACGTTGATTAGACGGCAGTCATTACGTTATTTCAACGTTGAATCAACAGCTAAATGTTTACTGGGTCCCCTTTCTAGCACTGGAGCCTGTATGGTTAATGCTAATAATGCTTAACAGTGCCATTTGGACAAAAAGGATTGAAATGTCCAGGGAAACTAGAGGAGAAGGAAGAGGAGAAGGAGGGGCTGAGAGAGAGAGAGAGAGAGAGAGAGAGAGAGAGAGAGAGAGAGAGAGAGAGAGAGAGACGGAAAACATGCATAATGAGATGTTTCCGAGTTTCCTTCCAAAGAGGCAGGAGCTGCTTTCGAACATTTTGTTCCTCCTGAAGTGGGACGGAGTAAATGATGGTGTTTTTAATCCACTCCAGGACTCTGCCCCACCCTTAAAACATATAAACATAAGAACATTCCTGAAAGCATAGTCCTCATGCAGTGTCTGGACACCTGCTCAGCCAAAATTCCTACTGAAATGAAGGAAATACATCAGGGGTTTGTTCCTCTTTACTGCAACAAGTCTCCACTCTTCTGGGAAGGTTTTAAACTGTATACATTACTCTGAGAATTTGATGATGTTTGATGATGTTGGATAATCATACGCGTACATGTTCTGGATGTCAATCGTCCAGAGTTATTGGATCATATCTCCAAATAACACAGTTCCACTACACAGCCTAATGCTGACTCTCTCTCTCTCTCTCTCTCTCTCTCTCTCTCTCTCTCTCTCTCTCTCTCTCTCTCTCTCTCCAGGTGGTAGTGTTATACTCTATGCCAGTTCATCAGGTAGTGCCAGTCCAAGTCCTGGCAGTCCGTCAAGTGGGTATCAGACCCAGTCTCCCGCTTCCCAGCCCTCGTCCCCGGAGGAGGTCTGTTTAACAGAGCTCGGTGCTCTGAAGCAGCGAGGATCTGGCGATGCCAGCGCAGCAGCGGGCACAGTGACGTCGCCCAAACTCGTCTTCCAGTTCCCTGAAGTCAGCAGCACACCTTCAGTCAACTCTGTCAGCCCATCAGTTACTACCAATTCCACAGGACAGAGCTCATACTCGCATCCGCTAGTGGGAAAGAGGCCATGCGGCTTCACGGGGACTTTCACAAGTGAGTGAAGACCATAAGTGATGTTTCCAGAGGGAAAAAAAATCTTCAATTACCTATGAACCACTGAAATCAGTGTCATGCCCATATAGGAATCTCTGGGTTCTAAGCTGTCCTTTCCTTACTAATATGTAAGGTCTTGATGACTTTCTTTTCCCTCTGAATCTTCTTAATATTGTGATCTTTGAATGCTGCCACATGTTAACAAGTTAACACTGCTGCAACATCATAAGAAAAAAGGAGTTAAGAGGTTTTGTCAGAACTGGGCACCATTATGAGAAGCTTCTGTTTGTTTATAGCAGTTTATATTAGTGTGACATCATTTCGAGAGGGATCTGGTTGCAGTAAGATCTCCACAGTGCACCTGAAATGCACTCTCAAGCACCTTGCTGCTGTTGCCATGGCAGCAGATGCTCTGCAGTGAGGAATAACCACAGAAGCAGCAGATTTTGTCCCACTTTGTATCTTATTTGGTCGATATGAGTGACATGCAGATCTTAATAGATGTAGCCAGAATCCTAACAAAAAATGTTAAAAATAAATATAAACACCTTAAAATAGTGTATTATGTTGAATTCCTTACTGCAACATCAGTTTAATTCATTTATATAATAGAACTCTCCAAGAAAATAAATAAAAATTATGACATATACGGGAATTAGAACAGTTTATTTAATAATTACAGTTTGAACAACCCCAATGTTCGGTTATATTCGTCTCTTTATTGATTTAATTACATTTGTCACTGAAAATGTGCGCACAAAGCATGTGAACATCACTAAGCCCATTTCACACCTGTGAGAGCACTGAATTCTGTACTTTCTGAATGTTCATTCTGTGGTGAATAGCTCTTACTGCAACCAGGCACTCTTGGTCATTTCAATGAGTTGGAGTATTAGCTTAGCTTGTAGCATGTAGCACTGTTCCTTAATTAGCTGGTAATTCAGAGCACAGACATGCAAAACAAAACAAAGGTCTGGTATGAAACTGTTGTTGCCTGCAGGACATGAAAGCAGAGATTATAAAACATCACATTTGGAATCCAGCTCGGACCTGGAGCTCCTTATATGGGCATGACACGTGACTCCAGTTGGCTACAGACAGAAAAGTTGTTAGCTGTGTTCTTTGCTAATGTAATTTAGCATGTGTTTATAGATTACAGTGAGTGGTACCGTTTCCACTCTCAATCATTTTATGTAGATTTTAATCATTCCTACATAGCAATAAATGTTTGACCCAAACATGGACCACATCTGCAGTTCTTTTTTTAGCCCACATTTGGCCTTGAATGGGCCTAAATTCAGCCACAACTCCACCTTATAAGGCCCAGATATCGACATTCGCCCATGTCTGGCCCACACAACACCTGCATGTCTAGCCCAAATGAATTATGAAAAAATCTGGATGTATTATGATCTGAATAAGGCTTCAGGAGTGTGCAGAGTTAAAGATTTGTTTTGTGTTGTATCTGTGTTTCCAGAGACAGGAGGCATGGTGCTTCTGTGTAAAGTCTGTGGTGATATTGCGTCTGGATTTCACTATGGAGTTCATGCCTGTGAGGGCTGCAAGGTAACAACTGATTTCTTTTATATTTATGTTCAGATTTTTTGACTGATTCATAATTTATTTCTACATAGCCATTCCCTGACATCTCTGTAGACCAGTGTGTTTGGTTTTTCTAGATCTTTGGCAATGTGAATAAGCTCTGTACTAAATGTCCTGGTTTTTGTGACATCACAAATACAGTAAAAGCTACACTTCATAGAATGTGGAGTGAATAGTACGGTTCTATACTTTAAAAAAGATTCAAAGCCATTTCAAATTGTTTAGGTTTTTTTTTTCAACTTTTTAAAAGTTCTGTGATGTCACAAAATCAGCAAAAGAAAATGGGCTTTTGTAATTCCATATAAATACTGCAAAATAAACAGTAGATACACTGCAAATAAAATTTACTTAAATCTATTCTAAATATCTAGTATTATTCATTTGGAAATTGTTGTAAGTATATAATAAGATTATTCAACTTATTTCTAACTTATTTTTACTTGTTTTAAGTGCTTTTATCTAGAGAAAGTGTCTTTTTCCATTGGCAGATATTTTTGTTTCTTTTAAGCATCATTTTTTGTTATTTATCTGCCAATGGAATAAGACACTTTCTGTAGATAAAATTACAAAATAAAAAGGTAAAATTAAGGTAGAAATAAGTTGAATAATCTTATTATATTCTTACACCAATTTCCAAATGAGTAACACTAGATATTTAGACTAGATTTAAGTAAATCTTTCTTGCTTAGATTTCATTTTTTGCCGTGTAGTTTTAACAGTGATTATATTCTATATCAAACTCTTATTTCAAATATTCAGTTTTTCATTATATGGGCTTTTTAAAAGACTTATATTCACCAGTTGATGTATACGCACATGTTGCTTTTCATTGCAGGGCTTTTTCAGACGCAGTATTCAGCAGAACATACACTATAAAATGTGCGTGAAGAACGAGAACTGTTTGATCATGAGGATGAACAGAAACCGGTGCCAGCATTGTCGCTTTAAAAAGTGTCTCTCCGTTGGAATGTCCCGGGATGGTAAGAGCTTTTAAAACTCATCTTACTTTAACATAAAAAAACGAAAAAAAAAAGTGTTAGCCACAGTCCAGAAGAAAGAAACATGTTCGTAGCTCCACAATCTAAAAATAAATACGCTAAAATAGAGTTTTAAGAAGAGAACCACTTTTAACTTCTCAAGAGGTCTACAATCAAATGCCTGAGCTGACTTTAATTCATTTAAAATATAACTCACATGCATTTATAACAAGACAATATCAGATTTCAAGGATGAAGGCAGTTCTGAAATTTAACTTGCAGTTATTTGTTATTTTGAAAAGCTCCACATAAAGAACGGGTTCTAAACCAGAACTGTCTTTCCCTCATGTGCTCAGTGAACTGAAAGACAACTTTTGGTTGGTGTAGATTATCTGACTCCAATCGATTCGCTGCTCCACTTTTTCAGGGTCAAATGAGGTTGTGTTTACTTTTGCTCTCTCTGACTGCGAGCATCTGGCTTTTAAAAGAACCTAGATGCTGTTTTTGTTTGTAAATGAAGACCTTTGTAATCTTAGTCAGCTCAGTGTAGTTTGCACACAGCAAAGTCCAGCACAAGAGGAATTCCAAGTCAAGGACTTTCTTTTCCTAAAAACTTTAGTAAGTGCATTTTAGGGCCGGATAAACCCATATTTTCATACAGTGAATATGTTCCAAGCCGCATCAAAGAAAAACAAAGAAAACAGACTGAAGACGTGCACCGCTGCCTTTTAAAAGCTTCTCCAATCCTCCGTGTCCCACATCCACCCCTCCTTTGTCTCCCTTTCTTTTTCTTTTTTTTATTTCTATGCACCTGTACACGCTGATTTATTACAGCAGGCACTCAGAAGTCCCTCAAGTCATCAGTCACTTCAAACTGTAGTCAAACTACAAAGAGTGGTCTTTATTTTTGGAATTAAGAGCGCACACAGAATGTCAACACTTTTCTTTTGAACAAACTCATGTAATATGTAATAAAATGTCATTAATATAGTTAAATGTGTCTAAAATCTCATTCTGAAGCATATTATAAGATGATTATAAGACAGTTTCACTTTTTTTTATATATATTTTATTCAGTGAAAGTTTTATTTCGTGGGCAGATCATGAGATTATCGTTTTGTTTCTGACAAGAAATAATTCTCCAAATGGTCTGCTAATGGAAAAGGACACTTTTGTTCTATGTGAAACATTCTCATTT
Organism: Hoplias malabaricus; assembly: GCF_029633855.1. Classification (NCBI taxonomy): domain Eukaryota; kingdom Metazoa; phylum Chordata; class Actinopteri; order Characiformes; family Erythrinidae; genus Hoplias; species Hoplias malabaricus. Next base: position 23,764,141 of record NC_089804.1, on the reverse strand, counting down.
GAAACATCCCATAAACCAACGTTCTTAAAGCAGTTTCAGAATGAGAAATGTTAGCTATATTCCCTAAATTTAAGATAATTCCACTTATGAACAGATTTGTATTTGTTTGTTTGTTTAAAAGTGTTTATTTTGATGTAAAATTAAAAATATATATATTTCCTTCTGTATCATGTCCTCCATTTTAATGTGTCCCTCCAGGACACCATAGTCTCTGGAGGCCTGTGTAAAGTATGCTGGTAATAAATCACGCTCTCTGGAGCTGTGATACATATTTAGGTGACCTAAAAAGCTGGAAAGCAAAATGATATTCAAAGTCGTTTATCAACATCATATAAAACGTGGGCACACGCACACACTCAGTGAACAAACAGTGAAGTTTAATTTAAAAATATAGGTATTTCCTCTTTAAATAATTAATTAAGAAACAAATAAGAGCTAATATGGCACCGCTCCGGGTGACTGTCTGTGAGAAGTGTGGTGTGTTCTCCCTGTGTCTGCGTGGGTTTCCTCCGGGTGACTGTCTGTGAGAAGTGTGGTGTGTTCTCCCTGTGTCTGCGTGGGTTTCCTCCGGGTGCTCCGGTTTCCTCCCACAGTCCAAAAACACACATTGGTAGGTGGATTGGCAACTCAAAAGTGTCCGTAGGTGTGAATGTGTGTGTGTGTGTCGCCCTGTGAAGGACTAGCACCCCCTCCAGGGTGTATTCCCGCCTTGCGCCCAATGATTCCAGGTAGGCTCTGGACCCACCCTGACCCTGAACTGGATAAGGGTTACAGACAATGAATGAATGAATAAGAGCTAATATACAAACAGCCAGGATTTCTTTCTTTATCATGTCTCATTCACACAACGTTTGCAACAAAGAGAGAAAACCTGTGGTCATGATAAAGGTCACAGTGAACAACCACAGAAATCCACAGAAAAACACCTATGGATATTATGAGTAGCTAATCCACCTACAAATGTGTGTTTCTGGACCGTGGGAGGAAACCAGAGCACCCGGAGGAAACCCATGTTTATTGCCCTGTGTGCTTTCCCCGTTCTAAAGTTTCAGAGTTCCTTTCAAGTTTGTTTTAAAGTTACACCTTTGCAGAAGGAACCAGTTTTCTATCTCAGTTTTCTGCAGAACTGGTCCCTGATAGGTTTCAGGGCGTAAAATTAAACCAGATTAATCTGCCTTTGTCTTCACGCCACTTCCGGATCACTAACACCACTCCAACTCATCCCAGTGGTATTGGATGCTGAGGAATTTTATGCTTCTTGGCATAGAGCATGGTGACCTTGGGCTCATAGACAATGTGCCATTTCATTTCATTTATTGTGGAGATTCTGACTCTAAAGGTTTCTGTAAAATGAAATGTATTAAAACATCACTGTTCAGCATTAATAATACACAGTGTATTCAATTTAAAAAAAGAATCTCAAAGCTGTCCTCCCTTTACTTCTCACCTCTATGTGACAGTCATTTTTCTATCTGTCCATCATTCTCTCACTCCTTTACCTCTGTGGCCTTACCTCTGTTCTCACTGACCCACTAACCTAATTCCACAGGGACAGAGGGAAAGAGAGAGATTGAGAAAAAGACAGAGATCAGACAGAGAGAGTCAGAGTGAGGGTGAGATAAAAGGAAAATACAGAAAGCAAGCGCAAGAGACAAAGAAAGCAAGAAAAAGAATGAAAGAATGTGTAAGAGTGAGAGTGAAAAAGAGGTAGATGGTTAGAGACAGAGATGAAAGCGAGTGAGAGGACAGAAAGAGAGAGAACATAATAGGGGAGAGAATATACAGAGAGAGAGAGAGAGTGGGGAGGGGGCTGTGTAGTATACGGTAGCAGATGCTATAAATAACTATGCCTGTGGAGGTTAAGAAAAAACGATGGATGCAGAAAAGAGGGGGATGGGTGAAAGATGGAGGTGTAGATTTTTTAACACAGGCTCATATTATTATATTATTATTATTTTTCATATTATTGTGAACTGCATGTAGTGATACAGTGTGGAGGTTTCGCCTTTATATAATCCATTCAGCCTTAAAGAGCCCATATCCTGGGCTTTTCTGAATTAATTATGCATCGTTGCTATTGGAGAAAAAAGATTTTCCACATTTGTTTGTTTCTTTTTGTACTTTTTAATTCAACAATCATTTTCTAATGTTTTTAATCATAGAATTAAACAGATTGTGCCTTTAAGACCGATGATCTCATTCAGTGGCAGAAACACTCCTTATAACTTCAGCTTGAATAGGGCGGAGCTAATAGCATTAGCCTGAAAAGGAGAGTTTAAAAATGTGTTTGTGACATCACAAAACGAGCTGTTTAGCAAAGTACAGTATTCATTTTTTTATTTATTGATACTTCTGTGAGTTCTTCCTGTTAATTTGTATTCATTGTAATCTGCATTTATAATTTTGTGGTATAAATCTGTTTTCTCCTAGCTGTTCGTTTTGGGCGTATCCCTAAGCGAGAGAAGCAGAGACTATTGGACGAAATGCAGAGTTACATGAACAGCCTGAACGAATCAGCATCCATGGACATCGACTCGGTCACGGCCTCCTCCACCGAGGCCCCGTCCAGCAGTCACCGCGACGGCCAATCAGAGGAGCCAATAGCGTCTCAGACTTTTCGAAGCATCTTCGTCAACGGCGAGGAGAAAATGGCGAAGATAAATGACAACATCAACAACAACAACAGCGTAAACAACAACAACAGTCCGTCATCCTTCGGAAACAACCAGGACCTTACTCAGACTCATTCTACACAACCCTTCACGACAGTAACCTACGATGCGCCAGCCAGGTGTCCGGTTAATCACCATGACAACAGCCCAGCATCCCAACCCATCGACAACGGTCGCTGTAGCTACACGCAGACAACCAATCAGAGCCCCGCATGTCCATCCTCTCAGGGCTTTTCAGCCAATAGCAACAGATTTCCCACTGAGAACAAGAGTCAGACGTCCTGCCCGTGGAGACTCGCGGCTGGAGCTAAGGTTCTGGTACGTACTGCTGAAAGAGTAGTGGCTGTCACTGCAGCTGAGGAACATGCTCCTCATTATTAATGCGCTTGCTTTCAGAAGAGATTTATTGACCAAAACCTCACATTCTGAACATGACCATATTTTCTCTTGTCTCTATCCCAGGCTTGTCCTCTGAACTCGTGTCCAGTGTCCCCAGCGTCTCTCACTAGTCAGCAGGTGTGGGACTCATTCTCTCAGTGCTTCACTCCTGCCGTTAAAGAAGTGGTGGAGTTTGCTAAGAGCATCCCAGGCTTCCAAAATCTCAGCCAACACGATCAGGTCATGCTCCTCAAGGCTGGAACCTTCCAGGTGAGGAACCTTAAAGGAACAGTCCCAGAATGATTGTTTATATGTATAAATGGTTCCAGAAATCAGTTAATGTTTCTACACAATCAATAGGTTTTTGTGTTTATTCTCTACTTGGTTTCCTGATACATGTTTCTGTGTGTTGTGCAGGTTCTGATGGTGAGGTTCTGCTCTTTATTCGATGCTAAAGAGCGGACTGTGACGTTTCTAAATGGTCAGAAATATCCTCTGTCATCGTTGCGAGCTTTGGGCATGGGCTCTCTGCTGGATGCTATGTTTGAGTTCAGCGAAAAGCTGAGCAGTTTGGGTCTGGAGCCGGACGAGATGGCGTTGTTTATGGCTGTAGTTCTGGTTTCGGCAGGTGTGTGTCAGTGTATACATTTTTAGATATTTATTTATAACTGTTTTGATTGGTTCAGAACCAAATCCGTATGTAACTAATGCCTGATCTCTGGTTCTGACAGATGGCTCTGGTATATCAGACCGGCCCGGGCTGGAGCAGTTGCAGGAGGACCTGATAGGGTCTCTCCGGGCTTTAATCTCACGTCGCAGACCTGACGACACATCGCTTTTCCCAAAACTCCTGCTCCGCCTCCCGGACCTCAGAACTCTTAACAACCTGCACTCCGAAAAACTCCTGGCCTTCCGCATCGACCCCTAACTGGGTCAGAACCAGCACCGAAAACAGTCGGAAACAGCTCCTGACAACCTACTGGCCTTCCACATTGACCTCTGAACTGGGCCAGAACAATAACTTTTAACCAGCTCTACAAACTGTGTCAGAGTTGGTTTGGAGCTTATTCTCCTGAACTGGGTCAGAACAATCTCTATGAACTGGATCAAAACAAGCTTGGACTCTTGTTTAATGTTCTTCCTGAAACTCTACAGAATTCTACACTTATTCACTCTCAGCCCCATCTCAGACGCCTCGTTTTTGGACTCAGAGCAAGAGACTTGTATAAACGTTTTGAGAAGTCTTGCTACTGTTTGTGTTGGGGTTGGGTTTTTTTTCCAGTTCCTCATGTTCTTCTGTTGTTTCTTGGGTTCTAGCCTCTGTTCTTAGATTCTGAATTTGCCCTGTCTTCCTGAAACGTCTTTGACTTCTTTGGTGTCTGAGAGCAGGCTGTTCCTGTAAATGGTTTTGCCCCCTAGTGGACATTTGAAATAATACTAAAAGGAAATTAAATTTGAAATAAAATGTATTTATTATTATTAGTGGACAAACCCCCCTGGGTTTTGTGAGTCTCTCCCATTCATATACTATATATATAATAGTATAAATTCATATTTTAACTGTATCAGAATATTTTAAGGCTCTCATGCCTCAAAAGCCAGGGTTCAAAAACGGACTTCCAATTAATTTTTTTAACATATCATTTCATTAAAAATGATTCTTGCCAATTTTATTTTTCTCCAATATCAGAAACTGTTGACGATTATCAGCAGCAATAATTTTATTTTGTATAGAAACTTAGGGTCATATTCAAACTGTATTAAAATGTATTATATTTGAAAAGTTTGACAATGACTAAGATCTTTATATGGATTTAAAAACTGGTCGTTTTTTCTATGAGGCACAAAGGATTGAGTTCTCATGTTTGTAAATATTGTATTTACGTTATTTTTTGTGAATACTCTACATAATATGGCTCTGTGTAATATATAATAGTTTGTGAATATGATTTTAACATGACGTAAGAAACAAGCAAAGGGATCCTCGTTTTTCTTGGAGAAGGTTTTGTTTGGGAGCTGAATATGAATGGACTGTTATACACTATATCTATCTGTCTACATATATATCATCCAAATGTTTGTGGACACCAATAATAATTATTATTTGATGTGTATCTACTCTCAAACTATTATCCCCAGAGTAAAGCATGAAACTACAGGTTATGTTTAAAAACACATCTCTCTTCTTCAAAATCACATACAAGTCATTTCCCTAAATAAAAGAAATAATAACTGTGGCTTAGATGGAACTTCTGACCTTCTTTAACTTACATGTACATCTATGAATATACAATTAGTCCCCAGTATCTCCACCATCCCTCTGCCACACTGTTACAACTCACAAGAAAATGGGATTTATTCTTATTTCACTTACGATGTCTTCTTGCTTACAAAACACACACGGATACCTTTACAGGCTAAAACACTTAATTATTGTTGAAGAGGCTCTATACAGAATCTGTCTGAGAGGCATCAAGTCTCCCAATACTCTTCAGTTCGGAAGAAATGTTGGATGTGCAGGTGTCCAGAAACATTTGGCCATATAGTGTATGCACCTCCTCAGATTCTGCACTAGTTCAGTAGTGGTTCTATCTCTGTATGGTGTGTTATATTTGCACGCACATGCTGTATATCTCATTCATGGGTCAATACAAACCCTTAGTAATCTCACTCTCAAAATGCAATGTATATTTTGTAAATGTGTTTATCATCTTCCATAGAAATGAAATAAAATATTAAAGGAAATCACGTGATACACGGCTCTGTTTGTGTTTTTCTGACTGCATTCAGGGGGCGGATTTATAATTTTGTTTGTTCACTGATGATCCACACGTCTTCAAACTAACCTTAGTCCACACTTCTAGACTTCATCACTGTGAAATGGAGCAATATGAACTGATCAACGAGCGCCCCCGTGTGGCTGCTCTTATTCATTACTCATCAAAATCCCAGCAATTATGATTCTCTTTACTGTGTGTAGTGTGTTGGTGTGTTGTTGTCAGCAGTGTTTTGTTGTGTGTAGTGTGTTGGTGTGTTGTTGTTGTGTGTGGTGTGTTGTCTGCATTGTGTTGTTATTGTGTGTAGTGTGTGGTGTGTTGTTGTTGTCTGCAGTGTGTTGTTATTGTGTGTAGTGTGTTAGTATGTTGTTGTGTGTAGTGTGCTGGTGTGTTGTGTGCAGTGTGTTAGTATGTTGTTGTCTGCAGTGTGTTGTTGTTGTGTATAGTGTGCTGGTATGTTGTTGTTTGTAGTGTGCTGGTGTGTTGTTGTGTGTAGTGTTGTTGTTGTGTGTGGTGTGTTGTTGTCTGCAGTGTGTTGTTGTTGTGTGTAGTGTGCTGGTGTGTTGTTGTGTGTGTAGTGTGCTGGTGTGTTGTTGTGTGTAGTGTGCTGGTGTGTTGTTGTGTGTAGTGTGTTAGTATGTTGTTGTGTGTGGTGTTTAGCACTGCTTATTTGTGTAGTGTGTTGGTGTGATATTGTTGTTGTCTGCAGTGTGTTAGTGTGTTGTTGTTGTTGTGTGTAATGCAATGGCGTAGATTTGCTCTTGACAATGGCGGGGACCTATGAATATACCATCCCTGTTTAGTTTTTCGGTGGGTAGGGAACTGGGCTTGTAACTGGAAGGTTGCCGGTTCGATCCCCAGACCTGGAAGTGCCCTTGAGCAAAGCACCAAACCCCTAACTGCTCCCTGGGCGCCGTGGATAGAGCTGCCCACTGCTCTGGGCATGTGTGTTCACTGCCCCCTAGTGTTCACTAGTGTGTTTAAATGTGTGTTTCACTGCACAGATTGGGTTAAATGAGGAGAACAAATTCCTCTGTGTGCAAGCAGAGTTGCCAATAAAGTGATTCTAACTGTAGTGATACACATAGCTCAGTTACACATTAAACTCATTAATGCTAAGGGACGTAGACTCATTTAAAATAGAGTCTTAAGTCTCTAATGTTCTTAAAGTCAGTCTCATTACTTCTGCCTCCTATTTAAATAAAGCCCTGTTACAAAAGAAATTAAGTCATCACTTTAGAAAAGGAACTGAGACATTTCCAGCAAAGCACAGGTTTACCACACAACTGTTATTTAATCAAATATTACTGAAACTACACAAAACACATATTCTCTCCTCATTGCTCGCTAGCAGCTCAACAGCTGTGGTAGTTACCTTGCAAACAGAATTATGGACAAAACCTTTGATTTGTTTAGATTAATTATATACCCACAGTCCATATAGTACTTTATCTATCACTAAGATTTTGCTAGAACCTACTGCTAACTGTGGGAACCAATAAGGAATGTCTGAGAGGGATTAACCTGCTGGACAGGGTATAAAGATCTAGGCTAATCTCGCAGCATTAGAAGACTCAGAAGACAACATCAGACCAGAGCGCTCAAAGCACCGGACTACACACTGCATTTACAGGGCCATTTCTGGATTATTTATTGGCTTTCAGTTGCTTACTTTTGGATTTAAACATTTCTGGGGTTACTTTCAAGTTTGGAATCCTATAAACAAAAACGAAGGGGAGGAAACCACAACCAACATGAAAAAGGTACGGAAGAGATACAAGACACAGGGGCTCTGATACAGGGCAGAACCTTGTTGTTACCTTTATTACTCTCAGTCAGCTTTAAAAATGAAAGGGAAAATATGTACTAAGATTGACTTGCATTAAAACTCATCTCTCTCTCTCTCTCTCTCTCTCTCTTTCTCTCTCTCTCTCTTCATTCTCCTCTAAATTGATCATTTTGGAGATGGCAAAGCAGTTTTCCAAACTCTAGATTTTAACGTACAAATATATTAGTGCACATCTTCTCATTTTAAAACAGAATTATTTACATAATAACGTTTGAAGCAAACTCGATTATTTACTTGATTTAAACATTTGATCAAATTTGTGGCCGGTGCAAATGATCCCACGTTTGTGTTCATTTATTCCCATTTACAAAAGTAAGAATAACATGGGATTGAACCAGGAACTGTGGAGGAAAATGCCCATAAAAGGTTGTATATTGTAGAAAAGAGCTCTGAGTCTAAGAAGCACACTGTACATTCAGAGTATTTTCATAAGAAAGTTATTCTCTTTTTATCTCTTTTTTAACACGGCCTCTTTTAAAAGCATTTATTCATGAGATAGATAGGTACATTTCATCAGACAGTAGTGTATAATCAGTTAATTAAAAATGAATTGGTCAGTGAAATGGGGCTTTTAAAAAATATATACCACACTGTGCAAAAATTAGAGACCATTCTACATTTATTTATATTTTATACGCAAAATAAACACAAGGTGGTTTCAGACTTCTGCTCAGTGTTGTTCAGATAAAAAATATAAATTTAACAGCACTTTGCAGAAGTCTTTTATAATCAGTTTTATCAAAAAAAAAATCACATTTGTTGTTCACTATAAATGTTTAAGGCTTTTAAATTTAATATTAACATTTATCAATCTCTTTTAAAATATGTTTTATTGTTGAAGTGGTTCATTGTTGTTGTATTTTTATGTTTACAGGTGGCTCCAGAAGTAAACACTGTGGCTGGAAGTTTGCCTCCAAGTTATGCAGAGGCAAACACAGGTAACTGCAAGCATTTCTAATATTTTTCTTTATATTATTTTTTGTTTTAATCCAATAATTAACTTTTACAGGAAGATTTCCAGTAAATATTTAACGGTGGTATTATTTTTGTAAATTCATAGAGTGGGTTTGGCTATGTTTAGAACAGGTGTAGAACATAATCTGCGAAACATCTTGTCCATTATGTGTCCATGAAAAATCACTTGAGAAAATGACTATTTGCATCTTTAAGAACTGATTTTTTTTATTATTATTATTATAGATATTATTATTAGGATATTACACACATTCATTCATTATCTGTAACCCTTATCCAGTTCAGAGTCGCGGTGGGTCCAGAGCCTACCCGGAATCATTGGGCGCAAGGCGGGAATACACCCTGGAGGGGGCGCCAGTCCTTCACAGGGCAACGCAGACACACACACATTCACTCACACACTCACACCTACGGACACTTTTGAGTCGCCAATCCACCTACCAACGTGTGTTTTTGGACTGTGGGGGGAAACCAAACTCTCGTCACAGACAGTCACCCAGAGGAAACCCACACAGACACAGAGAGAACACACCACACTCCTCACAGACAGTCACCCGGAGGAAACCCACACAGACACAGGGAGAACACACCAACTCCTCACAGACAGTCACCTGGAGGAAACCCACGCAGACACAGGGAGAACACACCACACTCCTCACAGACAGTCACCTGGAGGAAACCCACGCAGACACAGGGAGAACACACCAAACCCCTCACAGGCAGTCACCCAGAGGAAACCCACACAGACACAGAGAGAACACACCGCACTCCTCACAGACAGTCACCCGGAGGAAACCCACACAGACACAGGGAGAACACAACAAACCCCTCACAGTCACCTGGAGGAAACCCACGCAGACACAGGGAGAACACACCAAACCCCTCACAGTCACCTGGAAGAAACCCACGCAGACACAGGGAGAACACACCAAACCCCTCACAGACAGTCACCTGGAGGAAACCCACGCAGACACAGGGAGAACACACCACACTCCTCACAGACAGTCACCCGGAGGAAACCCATGCAGACACAGGGAGAACACACCACACTCCTCACAGACAGTCACCCGGAGGAAACCCACGCAGACACAGGGAGAACACACCACACTCCTCACAGACAGTCACCCGGAGGAAACCCACGCAGACACAGGGAGAACACACCACACTCCTCACAGACAGTCACTTGGAGGAAACCCACGCAGACACAGGTAGAATACACCAACTCCTCACAGACAGTCACCCGGAGGAAACCCACACAGACACAGGGAGAACACACCACACTCCTCACAGACAGTCACCCGGAGGAAACCCACACAGACACAGGGAGAACACACCACACTCCTCACAGACAGTCACCCGGAAGAAACCCACGCAGACACAGAGAGAACACACCACACTCCTCACAGACAGTCACCTGGAGGAAACCCACGCAGACACAGAGAGAACACACCACACTCCTCACAGACAGTCACCCGGAGGAAACCCACGCAGACACAGGGAGAACACACCAAACCCCTCACAGACAGTCACCTGGAGTGGGAATCGAACCCACGATCCAGGTCCCTGGAGCTGTGTGACTGCGACACCTACCTACCCGCCCCATATTACACACACAAAAAAAGGAAAAAGTTGAAATATACAGTACTAAGGCACCAGAGATTATGAGATTTAAAAAGCTATTTATCTGAGCAGCAAGCATTTATTTGCTAAAAACAAACAAACAAACAACAAATAACGCCCAACATTACAATAAAACCAAATCACATTATTCCAGTCTGATCCTCTGTGTGTGAATTCCCATTCCCATGAATGTGTTGTTTGTTGTTTAAACTTTCTCCAAATCTCTCCTCGTGGAGTCCGTATTATTTGAGGTTATCACCCAGTACCTAGTTTTATCTGTTAATAAATAATGATTTAAAATAAAACAAATTCATGTGATCATGTGAAAGAGAATCTGAACAAAACATTGTTCTTCAAACTCACACCTACTACTTTATAGAAAAAAAAGATCTCATATTTCCTTATTGTTTTATATTATTATTATTATTATTTTGTATTTACTGTGATTATATATAACTTTATACCAGCCCCACACTCATTAGGCATTAGTTTAAATATATATCATTACCTTAGGGGCCTAAGACTTCTGCACAGTGCTGTATATATATTTTTTCTCTTGTGTTCAGGATGTCCGAGCTACTGTTATGCTGACGGCACATTCTCCTGGGAGGACAAAAACATCAGACGCATCTTTATCCGAAAGGTATGTCATATTTTACTTCGAGAGCTAAATGAATGAATGAATGAATTAATTAATTAATTAATTTAATGCTAATTGTTAAAAATTACCCTACAATAAAAATGATAAAAGTTATTGCCTTCTGTAAAATTATAAACTGTAAAAATCAAATTGAAAAAAAAAAAGTCAAATTACAAACTACAAATTACAATTAATTTATTCATTATCTGCAACCACTTACCCAATTCAGGGTCGCGGGGGTCCAGAGCCCACCTGGAATCACTGGGCACAAGGCGGGAATACACCCTGGAGGGGGCGCCACAGGGCAACACACACATTCACTCACACACTCAGACACATTTGAGTCGCCAATCCACCTAACAATGTGTGTTTTTGAACTGTGGGAGTAAACCGTAGCACCCGGAGGAAACCCACGCAGACACAGAAAGAACACACCACACTCCTCACAGACAGTCACCCGGAGGAAACCGACGCAGACACAGAAAGAACACAACACACTCCTCACAGAAAGTCACCCAGAAGAAACCCACGCGGACACAGAGAGAACACACCACACTCCTCGAATGCGGGACTCGAACCCACATCCTCCAGGTCCCTGTAGCTGTGTGACTGCGACACTAACCTGCTGCACCACCGTGCCGCCCGCAAGTTACAATTCCAATTATAAATATAAAAAAATATATTTCTTTGATTGTTTTCTCAGGTGTATTCCATTCTAATGCTGCAGCTGCTTGTTACTGTCGTGGTTGTGGCTGTTTTCACTTTTTCGTAAGTACACCTCTCCATCTGTATGTTCAGCTTTAAATACTCACATCATTAATATAGAACTGTGTTCCTGTTTTCCTCAGGACTCCGGTCCGGTATTTTATTCTCACTCATCCAGAACTGTACTCTTTATCAAAGTAAGTAAATCACACTCACAAATTTATAAACAATACTCACTGTCCACTTTATATCATTTGTATGTAATGTTTACAAACAGTAGCTGTGCATTTAAACGGGTTAAGAATCCTTACATTACGTGAAGTGTAAGGCCTTCTGTCCAGCTCCTGAAGTCCTCACCAATGGGAGAGGATCTTGGCTGGATGTAGAAATGTTGCAATATTATATACAAACATTACACAGCTTAACAACCACAATTACTGGGTACTGTTCTTATATCTCACTTCCCTCTTAGAGAGCCTTAGAACCAGGGAGCCATGGAGCTACTACGTTATAACGCATTATTTCATTACTATATTTCACAGTTTGCTGTTTCTTGTGACGTATTTGACTCTGGCCTGTTGTGGAGACGTGAGGTAATGTTTATTTTCTTGCACTGGATTTATTTGTTATTTTTAATTTTTAAATATTAAAATAAGTCTCTTCTTACAGACGGCAGTTTCCCTGGAACCTGATTCTGCTGACAATATTTGTAAGTACTCGTGTACTCTCTGTATAATAATATAATAATTGTCTACAATAACATTGTGCTGTGATTTGTTTTCATTCATTTTAATTTTACACTTATATTTTTGGTTTTGTTTGTTTATTTATCACCTCATAGACTCTGTGCATGGCCTGCATGCTGGGCTGTGTCTCCAGGTAAAGAAATATAATAAAAATAGTAATAATAATAATAATAATAATAATAATAATAACAGTGGTTGGTTTGCACAGTGAACAGTGGTTCAATGTATTATTATTTCTTAAGTAGAATTCCTTGTTTTATTCTCCCATTCACTGTAAACCAGAACCTTAATAACACAGAGGTTACAGCTGAAAAATATAATATTATTTACTTCTAAATTACTTTATACTTTTAAAATTAATAAAAAAATTTTTTCGTAGCTTCTACAACACTAAGTCAGTTTTGCTGTGTTTGGGAATCACTGCAGTGGTGTGTGTCTGTGTCACACTCTTCAGCTTCCAGAGTGCGGTGAGTAAAGACATTTTACAGAGTAAATACTAAGAAAAAAAACGGTTTACAATATACTGAAAAAGCAGCAAAAAAAAAAGTAAAAAAGTGTTCACTTATTTTCAATTTTCTGAACACATCCTGAGCGGCCCAGTGGCACTGCAGGTACTGTCACTGTCACACAGCTCAGGGTCATTGTCCATGAGTCGTGTGTTGTGTTCTCCCTGTGTCTGCATGGGTTTCCTCCCACAATTCAAAAACACACATGCTGGGAGCTGGACTGGCCATTCAAAAATGCTCTCAGCTGGGAGTCTGTGAGTGTGTGATGCCCTGTGGTGGACTGGCGCCGTTCAGGATGTGTTCTTCCACTGTGCCCAGTGATTCCGGATAGGAATACAACAAAATACATCACGGTGTCTTGATCAGTTTCAGCCCAGAAAACCCAATACCTTTATGGAGAGAGAAGCGACAGAGAACTAATGAACATTCGTTGTAAAACTACTCAGTTTTTACCCAATGTTTCTGCCTGCTGCAGGTGGATATCACATCCTTCCAGGGCGTTCTGTTTACTCTGTGCATGGTGATGATCTGCTGTGCTCTGGTGATGGGATTCGTTGTTCCATTTGGATACGTACGTTTATAAAAGTGAATTGTGAACACAGCCTATTAATACACTACATGTAATAACCCTCTATTCTTTTTTCTAACCTCACTCTATACTTCCACAGGTTCCCTGGATGCATGCACTCTATGGGGTAATAGGAGCAATCGTCTTTACCATGGTAAAGCACAGTGCTAGATCTAATTTGATTGTACTTATATTAATTAAATGATTGCTGTTATACTGACTCCTAGTGGTCTGGAAGTACAAGTGAATCAGTACTAAACCCGTATTAAACATGAACACCACCTTATGGGGGTCCCACTCTGTGGAGCATAAACTATTGCGTTCAGAGACTTATTTTAGTGCTATTCCACACCATCTTCTGATGACGTTCTCTCACCCCTCCTTTGGCTCTCTTTCAGTTCCTGGCGTTTGATTCCCAGTTGCTGATGGGTAATAAACAGCACTCTCTGAGTCCGGAGGAGTATATCTTCGCCACTCTGACTCTTTACCTGGACATCGTTTACATCTTCACGTTCATTCTGCAGCTTTTCGGAGGCGGACGAGAATAAAACATCCTTTACCTTTCCTTCCTTTCACAAAAGGAACTTCATACCTATGTTTACCTCAGTCCAAAGAACAACAGATCACTGGAGTCGTGGTCGTTCTGCAGTCGGCTTGATGCACAGGAAAACCTTCAGTATAAAAAATATTCAATATGTGCTCATTAAAGGTTATTTTTAATACACTCTCAGAAAAAAAGGTACAGTACAGGTACATTATTGTCTCAAAAAGAATAACAGGAAACCATCCCCAGTGGCTGTGGAGCAGTTGGGTACCAAGCTCAAAGGCAATTCAGCCATGGATGTTGAGGGAGGAGACAGCACTGTCCTTTCACTCCCTCTACCCACAGTTTTCTGAATAACTGAAACAGCTCATAGCACATCTATGAAAATAGGGAGCTACTGAATTTATGAACAGAGATAATGAATTTTAACATTAATATATTTCACATGCAATTAATCAATAGACTAGTGACTTACAGCAAGTGGCCTTTTCTCTTAGATTTACAGACAGCTTTCTTACTCTCAGACACCATTCTGTAGATATTTAATCATCATTAAGCATTAATAATTATATTAAAAACTTGAGCTCTGATGCCTAGTTGATTTATTGATGATTGATGCATTTGTTCTGTGCGCTTTTTTCACTCGTTCTTGTAAACCTTTGGTCAAATGTTGACTTAAATAAGTTTAAAGTGAAATAAAGTGTAGTAAAAACACTGTTCTGAAGTTCATATCTGTTTTCATTATTGTTCATGTATTATTATAGAGAATCCCAGGCTTTAGCAGTTGTGTTGCATAATATTTCCACCATTTCCATTAATTCATTCATTATCTGTATCCCTTGTCCAGTTCAGGGTCGCGGTGGGTCCAGAGCCTACCTGGAATCATTGGGCACAAAGCAGGAATACACCCTGGAGGGGGCGCCAGTCCTTCACAGGGCAACACACACTCACACATTCACTCACACCTACGGACACTTTTGAATCCACCTACCAACGTGTTTTTGGACTGTGGGAGGAAACTGGAGCACCCGGAGGAAACCCACACAGACACAGGGAGAACACCCCACACTCCTCACAGACAGTCACCCGGAAGAAACCCATGCAGACACAGGGAGAACACACCACACTCCTCACAGACAGTCACCCGAAGGAAACCCACACGGACACAGGGAGAACACACCACACTCCTCACAGACAGTCACCCGGAGGAAACCCACGCAGACACAGGGAGAACACACCAACAGACAGTCACCCGGAGGAAACCCACGCAGACACAGGGAGAACACACCAACAGACAGTCACCCGGAGGAAACCCACGCAGACACAGGGAGAACACACCAACAGACAGTCACCCGGAGGAAACCCACGCAGACACAGGGAGAACACACCAACAGACAGTCACCTGGAGGAAACCCACGCAGACACAGGGAGAACACACCACACTCCTCACAGACAGTCACCCGGAGGAAGCCCATGCAGACACAGGGAGAACACACCACACTCCTCACAGTCACCCGAAGGAAACCCACACGGACACAGGGAGAACACCCCACACTCCTCACAGACAGTCACCCGGAGGAAACCCACGCAGACACAGGGAGAACACACCAACAGACTGTCACCTGGAGGAAACCCACGCAGACACAGGGAGAACACACCACACTCCTCACAGACAGTCACCCGGAGGAAGCCCATGCAGACACTGGGAGAACACACCACACTCCTCACAGTCACCCAGAGGAAACCCACACAGACACGGGAACACTACCTGCTGCCCCACCATTTCCAGTCTGTGTTATTTCTACCTGTACCCACCTTGTGTGTTGGAAGCAGTCTTCAGGAGTTCCCTCTTCCTGGGGGGTATTCCACAAATCAGCGTTTCTCAGTTAGCCAGGTAACTTAACCCCAGTGTTGAGAAATAAATGTTCATCAGCTCTTTTCTTATTGGACAGGCTTGATTCTGGACACAAGTTTTCTGGCTAAACTGAGAACTCCTGCTTCTCTGTGGACTGTTTCTATGCTGTTATCCACCTGTTGTTGGATTGCCCTTCTATTTTAAGTAAGATTCAGATAGGTGTGCATCATATATTTAAAGCCTGATATTAAGACATAAAAAACACATTTTTACAATTAACAAAACATTTTTTATTAAAAAAGAAGAAACAACAATGAAAAGGTGAACTTCAAAAGAAAAAAAGTAAAAACCAAGTAAAACCAATAAAGACTTTTTTTTCCCTCAACAAACAATAAAAAACCATTAACAATCGAAAAAAAACAACAAAATCAAATCAGCAACTGTGGCACAGGAAGACGTCCGATATCAAAACCTCTACTTTTCATAAAACTGTACAAAAATGAGTTCTTTTATAAATAAGGAACGTTTTTAAAAAGCAGTTCAAAAGAAAAGCCATGAGTCAAACCTGGATAATTCAGAGTTTTTCGGACGGCAAACAAGGAATCGTTTAAATTTTTAAAACATCTCTCAACCCAATACAACTAAGTTGAGGAGACAGTAAATATATCAATTAGAGATTTCACAGAAATTGCATATTTGAATACATAAAGAAAAGTTCCATATTAAAGGTGCAATAAGTCATTTTCAGTGCAAGACTCAAACTGCTTTTTAGTCCCTGAATGAACCAGAGCAGGTCTCTCCACTAAAACATCCATCCATCCATCCATTATCTGTAACCGCTTATCCAATTTAGGGTCACGGGGGGGTCCAGAGCCTACCTGGAATCATTGGGCGCAAGGCGGGAATACACCCTGGAGATCCTTCACAGGGCAACACAGACACACACACATTCACTCACACCTACGGACACTTTCGAGTCGCCAATCCACCTGCAACGTGTGTTTTTTTTTGGACTGTGGGAGGAAACCGGAGCACCCGGAGGAAACCCACGCGGACACGGGGAGAACACACCAACTCCTCACAGACAGTCACCTGGAGCGGGAATCAAACCCACAACCTCCAGGCCCCTGGAGCTGTGTGACTGCGACACTACCTGCTGCGCCACCGTGCCGCCCTCCACTAAAACAGGTGTTTCTTTTTTTTTAGAGTATCTCTAGGTGTCAGTATCATGGCTGTTTCTTCCATGAAATAGGATCAGAGGAGAAAACAACTGATTGCACCTTTAACAGCAACATGTTCGCTATATTCTATTGCTTTCATTTTAGCTTTAGTTTTAAAAAACACAAAACAATGATCAAGAGAAAACACTAATCTCAAGCAGCCACTAACATAAAACATCTTAAATGACGTTTTCCCTTTTAGCTTAAGCCAGCTGCATAGAATCTCTTAAGGCAAAGTGTGTAGTATATATGAGCTTAAAATTGGACTTTTTAATTATTTCTGACAGCTGTAAAATTTAAAAATATACTTTTAAGGAAACAAGAAAAAACTTAAATCATTTCATCTGCAATAAATATTTAAAACATTTGAAGCAAAATTCAAATATTCAAAATAAGAGGTTTACTAATCGTTCTTATGACTAAACGTCTGCGCACATCTGGGAAGCCTGAAAGAATTTGATGGCATGCGGCCACATTAGCGGGGTCTGTTACTGACGTTAGATAGTTCTGGATCACAGACACCATTCCAGTTCATCTCTAAAGGTACTTGTTTGGGTTTCATCACTCCACAGAACAAAGTTCCACTCTTCCACAGCTAAACGCAGGGAGGCTTTACACCCCTCCTGCAGGCTGTTAGCATTGGGCCTAGCTGAGTACACTAGTTCGTTGTATTTTCAAAAGAGATAACACAAAAATGGGTGAACTTTAAAAAGCTTGCAGTGTTTTTTTATGTATTTAATTTAAAACGAATATGTGAAATTTAACGTAAGCTGACATCCTCTGCGGTAAAGGGTGAGCAAATTGGCATGGTGTATATCATAAATACACGCTAATGTACTGAATACCTCATTGATTATGACTAGCGAGGTATTAGCACACTAGTACTGTAGATACAGGTTGGAGTATAAACAAATATTTAAATATAAATACATTATAGTTTTGAGGCATTTACATAAACCCTTCTTAATCATTCGAGGCACATGTTTCAAACTCTGAATTCTTCAGGATCGGACAGCGATGCTAGGTGTTAGCTACATGGCTAGCACACAGTTAGCGCCTGGCTTTCATCTAATGAACTGCTTGAACATCCCATAATAGCAGCCTAGCCGTTTTGAAACTATGAAATAAGCTAAAGAAAGCAACAAAACACTATAACAGAAACAGATCATTAAAAAACAGTTTTCCTTTTATTTCTAGTTTATTAAAAAATAATAATAATCTTCTGAATATATGCGTATGAGCAAACTACTATTTCAAATGGGAATTCCACCTTTATTTCTTAAATTAATGAAGCTAAATTGATGGCTAAGCTTGGTTTGATTTGAAACATAATAATTACATAATAGTTTTGTGATATTACACTTAAAAATAAAATTTATATTATACACTAAAACGAATTCTGATGTTTTGGAGACTTAATAAAATGCTGTATTGTCGTTAGTGTATTTGTGATATTGAAGGCGCCCGGTTCCAGTTACAATCACAGTAAAGAATTCACTGATGAAAGATAAAAGTCAATAATTTGGTCTACAATGAGCCATTTTACATCAAACCCCTTCAAATACATTTGTTAACATCTAACTAAATTATGCATTTTGAGAAGATGAGTGGAGTTACTCTTTAAAAGGTAGCTGTATCAGTTTTTTTGGCTCAGAGCTAGTCATGATCAATTCAGTAACACATTCGTTATTTTAATGATAACATATAAGCTTTAGCACAGCAAATATGACATTATTATGAATAGGATCCATGAGGCAGAGTCTTATTAACCAAATTAAATTAGCTACAACCTATAATAATTTAGTTTTCAATACGTTTATATGGAAAAATAAATAAGAAATTTTAAAAAAGAAAGAAACAAACCAAAATAAAAAACACTGTAATGTAACATCTTGTCATTTCATAGTTTCAAAACTATATTTCATGTGTTTTGGATTTGTAGTGATAATATAAAAACCATATTTCATGATAAAACCCATATTCTTTTCCTTCATGAGGTGAAACTGCATGTGTTTAAAATGTGAAATATGGTTTGTCGAGTATTTACAAAGAATATAAACAAATTACAACACACTGCTAAAGAACAGAAGGACAAAGAGAAAGAAGAACCACTAAAAGGACCCATTTTCCAAAATAATAATAATAATAATACTTAATCTTAAAACACTCATCATAGTGTTGAGGTCAACTTCTGCCCAAAAATTTCCATTATAAAAAATGTCACTGACAATGGGTTGTAGAGAAGAGCACCACTGAACTTTCAAAAATGACTCCATAATCAATGTGTTGAGATTTAAACAAAGTGAAGCAGAGTGTTTTGGTGTGAACTGTTCACACTGGATCTCAAAGGAACCAGACCCCCTGCTCTAAAAACATACTTTATAAGACCAAAAGTTTCTGGACGCACTCTTTGCAGTGATACCAGTATCTAAACTTCTGTGAAGGCGTACACTAGATGTCAGAACAATGCTGTGAAGGTGTGATGGCATTGTTGTATGACTAGTTCTGGATCCCAAACCCCACTCCAACTCATGCCAAAACCACTGAATGGAGCTCCATCGTTTTAGAGAACACTGCCCACTACAGGGGGTTTACATCCCTCTGTCGGGTACTTTGTATAAACCAGTTTCATTACAGTTACTTACTTCACACCAAAACACTCCCTGTTTTGCTTTCTATGAAAATAGCTTCATCATCTTTGGTAAGAGACTGAATATTTTAATGTTAAGGATAAAGGCCAAAAGAGTTCCCTGTCAAACAAGACCCACGTCTGGTTCCTATAAAACCTTAAGGATATTAATCTGGAAATTGTGTATTGGAATGAACTACAAGGTTCTGTCTAAGAGGTCCAAGCTGAGAGGAGGAAAACGATCTTTGGAAGGGAGTAATCTGCAACAATAACACAAGGACCGACAAAGCACTTATTGCTCCTTTAAAGAGACATTCGATAAAGGCATTATGCAAATTACGTCCCTTAGTGTTTTTAAGGTATGAAGCCTCTTTTTGTTTCGTGGAAAATTCTGAAAAAAAAAAAGTTCCATTTATTGCATTTTCAGTTAAAACAGCCATTAAGTTCAAGTTATTCCGATAATTCTGAGGGGAAAGTTTCCAACTGATTAAAAGCTCCAGAGAAAATGGAACACATAATAGCTACACAATAACTAGTCTTTCTCTTCAAAACTGTCCCCAGGAGATAAACAGCACTCCACGTTCACATCCACAGCTGTCTGTGTCCATCCTTCCACTGCGAGAAGAACAAGTCAAAACGATGGGAATGTAGGAAAAACGAAACCCATAACTGTACAGAGCCTAGGCTTCATGCTGCGAGGAAGGAGACTAAACTGATAACTGTGATTGCTTTAATTGTGCAATCAACGTCCGAGACTGACGTTTGGACGAGCAGCTGCAGATGTGTTTGAGAGACTGAATGTGAGTCTCCTGAAGAGAATGGGAGCTGCACTAAAGGTAATGTGTGGACAATGGAGCTTCTGTTTACTGTGTGATTTTTTTTTTTTTTTAAAGATGAAAACTGGAGTTTAATTGCTGTTTTAGCTGAGAATTTAACAAAAGAAACATGTTTTCTGATTTTGCATTGTACTGTACATGAAATAGTTTTAACTTTTAATTAATGGGGATGTTTTCTCAGAGAACACTGTAAAACGTGCAGAAAGATGTGAGAATGTAAAAAAAAAGCATGGGTCAAATAAAACATGCAAACACTACCAATCCTATGAATTCTGGGAAAAACGAATACAAAGTAAGTGACACTTCCCTAAAATTTCCTTTCTTTACCTACATACATCAGAAGAGAAGAGAAGAGAAGAGAGCAAACTGCCCCAAAATATGACATTTCAGCCAAAAACGGGAAGAAAAACATATTCAACTGAATAAAAACCACCAGGACAAAAAATGTAGAGAAAAACAGCAGCACTGCAGAGAAAAAAATAAAAATAAAAATAAAATAAAAATAAAACAAAACTCCCATCTTTTCACTTCCCTACAGCAATGTTTCAAAAGGATTTTAAAAATAAAAGAGTTAATACTAATAATCTGATTTAATAATCTGTCATTATTTAAAGATAAACCCAGCACCAAAATAACTTTTTCTCTGATGTCAGAGGGAACACATCACCTGAGACTGTTTTACTGTCAAGCTTTAAGCTAAAACAAGCTGGAGATAACTCTAAAACTAATGTTTCGTGGTAATACTACGATGGTACTGGACCGGTGATGCGAAGGCCCCGACTGGTTGGAAGATTTTAGAACACATTAAGAAAATTTGTTTCATATTTTGTGGCAAATATTCAATGAAATACCACTTAAAGTCACTTCTTCTCAAATGGCCAGTTCCTCCTGAAAAATCAGTGACACACAGAAGAACCAAAGCCTTAAACACCAAAGCCTTAAATGGTACCAATTTTTGGAAAATTCTCAGCCCTGTTAAACGAGAGAGTGTCAAAATCACACTATAAGCGCCAATGCCGGTCATTTTTGTTGTTGTTGTTGTTTGCATTTCACATTGACTATAAAACACAGGCCTGGCAATATTTATATTATAAATTAATACTATATTTAGAAACTGACCTTTTTAGGCCATTTTTAAGGCCATTTAAGTAAACAAAATGATCTAAAATTAACCAAATGTTAACAAATAAATAATTTGTTAATGATTGTCTGCTGCATTTCTATAAAAATAAATAAATATAATTTGAGGCGTTAGATTTCTATAACCCGGTGGTTTTGTTCAACTGGAGAGAGTAGAAGTGGCTTTAAATGGTTTTAAACTTTAAAACACGACTAAAAACATCAAAACAAACAGAAATAAAACAGAAATTTTCGAGTCTGAAACTGTACAAAAATAATCTCACTGCTGCTGAAAACAAATATAAAATAAAAGCTTGCATATTTTACAAAACAACAACAAACAAAATATAGAGAAAATAATAATGAAGACACGTTTGTGTTGGAACTTTCTTTTGCTACAGAAAAACATTTCTAAAAAAAAATAATAATAAGATTTTCTCTTTTACACATACTGTGTCTTTCTTTAACCCTTTGATGAATTTATATTGTTTTGTTGTTTGGTTATCAAAACAGAACAAACACTTCGTCTGTAAAAGCCCCACCTTTGGTTGAGCGACGTCTTTTTGCTTTTTTGGAATTGGCTTTTTCTTTCTGTTCCATTCTTCTACAAAATATAAGCCCCGCTCCTTTTGTTTTTCATATGTCTCTGGTTCTGTTTAACGATGGAAACCCAAGGAAAAGAGAAAGAGAGAATTCTGTCGTCCACAGCAATTAGTACCAATCACTCCATCCACATCCTGAAAGAAAGTGGGAAATGTTTATGAGCCATTAACAGCTTCTATCTATTTATTCTCTCTAATATTATACACCTTCATATTAAAAACCCCAGTTGCAGGAAAAATTGGGACACGGTGCAAAATGTGAGTTAAAAAATGGATGCAAAGACGTGCAGATCATTTAAATCATGTTTAGTACAAAGACCGCATTTAAATGTTGAAACTGAGAAATTGTTATATTTTGTGTAAAAGATTTTCTCATTTCGAATGTGAGGCCAGCAACAGGTTTCCCAAAAAAAGGGACACACTTTACCACTGTGCTGCACCACCTCTTATTTTAATAAAACACTCTGTTGATTGGGAACTGAGGAGACCAGTTACTGTAGTTTTGAAAGTGAATTGTATTCCCATTTTTGCCATAAACAGGATTTCAGCAGCTCAGTATTTTGAGTCTCTTCATTTTATTTTTTTTATTTCATAATGTGTCCAATGTTTTCAATGGCTCTCAACTTGTTTAGCACCTCTTTTAACTACAGGACACTGCTGTTTTAAATCATGCAGAACGTGGATTGAGAATGTCTAGTTAAAATAAGCAAGGCCTTCTTCAAAATAAATATGTCTGGATGGCAGTTCCTCTAAAGCCTGTATATATCATTCAGCATTAACAGTGCCTTCTCAGATGCTCTAGTAACCAATGACATGACGAATGCTGGTTTTTGAACACCGCGCTTACATCAAGCCAAATAGTCCCTCTCCTCTTTAGCCCAGTGGAGGCAGCATCCATGATTTCCAAAAAGAATATCAAATTTTGAGTAGTCCATCTTAAATTAGCTCATTAACTGTAACTGCTTGTATAGTTCAGGGTCAAACTGGGTATGGAGCCTACTCAGTTTCTGCTACTGAGTCTCTGCTACCAAGTCTCTGATACCGAGTCTCTGCTACCGAGTTTCTGCTACCGAGTCTCTGCTACCGAGTCTCTCCTACTGAGTTTCTGCTACCGAGTTTCTGCTACCAAGTTTCTGAAATTTTAAAAAGTCTTACAAATTTAAATATCAAATTTGTGTACCCACCCATAAATTACTAAATTTTGTACAAAATTTTGTATTTTGGTTTTTCTATTTTGTGATATTTACTAATTCATTTTATTACTGCATCATGTTTTTGTGTTTGTGTATTGCTTTGTGGGTTTTCTACCTTGGCTTCATTTGCTGTGCTGGTAGGAGTAATTTGTATGCTCTGCAGCTGTTTCCATGGAAACCTGTTGCTGTTGTCCACTGTTTTCCTGCAAAATACACAGAGGATTTAGCCCCAAAAGACAAAAGAGTTGATAAATATTAAACAATGATATGAGTGCAGTACCTCAACCGAGACACTAGAGGGAGGCACTGCTGGGTACTGTGGGATATACGTCCCTTGCATAGTTGTATTTGCGGGCATATACTGCAGGAAAATACATTAATACATCGATTTTATTAAGATATATCCATCAGTGAGTTATTGTGGGATTGTTATTAGTGTTATAAAGAAATTTTTAAAAATAGTTTCAATGGTTTTTTTGAAAGGACATTTGCTGATGTACGGTATTTGGATCCTATGTTGATTAAAAATAGATTTAACATTTTAAATTAAATTTATTGTTAGTTAAAATGAGAGGGAAAGAGAGAGAAAAAGGGAGAAATACCGTTCCAGCATTCCCCAAAGAAAGGTGACTGAGTTGCTGGGTGAGGGGACTCATCATTGAGGTCGGCTGGATGGACATTGTGTGGTCCATAGTTGGGGTCAAAACAGTCCCCTAGAGAGAGAGAGAGAGAGAGAGAGAGAGAGAGAGAGAGAGAGAGAGAGAGAGAGAGAGAGAGAGAGAGAGAGAGTCATACATAGAGAGAGGAAAACATACCACTCCTTTCCTAAACAAAGACTCTGTGGTAGAAAAGCCTTAGGTTTGTCGCCCCCTTGTGGTACGAATGTGACCTGCCCTTGTTTTTATTAACTCTGTTTTAATATGACGTCAACATATCGACACCCAACAGTAGCAAAACAATAAAACGGTGTCTAATTCGCGGTAATAACACTTACTGTGGGTTGCATGAGGTAAGATTGATGATGCATCCAGGAGGGACTGTGCACCTGCAGAAAAACAGAAAAGATTAATAGTATAAAGAAGACATGGTACGAAACAGGCCAGTGAAAACAGAAATATCAATTCATTAATTAATATCATAAATTACATATTTATTTTCATTTTAGGTTTAAACCATCCATTAAAATATGGGAACATTTAAACTGTGGGCATCACATCTCTGTACACCCTGCCAAGAGAAGTCAGACATAAGTGGAACAAAAATGAACAAACTGACAATAATACACACTTTAATTTAGAATTAGAACAGTGTTTCTAAAATACATTTCAGCGCATTTTACAGTCAATGCAGATTTTAGTGAGACTGACCTGGTAGGATGGAACCTGTGAGGGCAGGTATGGAGAGAGAGACGTCTGAGTAATCATCCTGTTCGGAGCAAGACTGTAGGGAGAGGAATAAAACCTAGGAAAAAGAAAAATACCATTAAATATTAGGGTTAATATTCCTAACGATCTGCATTTATCCCTCAAAGCCTTCCTTCTGAGTTTGTGTACACATTAAACTTTATTTTACAAAACCACCCTTAATTAGAAATCGTATTATTCAGGTGTGTTGATAGTAAGGCAATAAACAAAGTGCATTAAGCAGTTCATGAACCAATGGTTGTCCTCAGGGTTTGAGGTTGAGCAGTGAGTGCACTGGGCCTCTACTGGAAATGTAAAAAGGGCACTGAACCGTTTGAAACAGTGAAAACTGCTTACATTTTATGATCAGATTTAATCGTTCTCAACTGATGCATCAGTGTTTTTTCTGTTCTATACTCACCCATTCTGCAAAGCTGTTGGGTCATATGTTATTGTCATTCCTCCCTGAAGAAACACACAAAATAATCATTTTTTTCCTTATACTTTCTTAAAGCTATACTTTTCAAAGGTGCACAGACTCTTTGCTAAAATATTTCCTGCATCACGTCCTCAGTCAGGACTAAGGATGTGCACCTCCAAGTCCGAGTCCATGGTACTCAGTCGGAAAAGGGTGGAGTGCGCTCTCCAGGTTGGAAGTGAGATCCTGCCTCAAGTGGAGGAGTTTAAATACCTCGGGGTCATGTTCACGAGTGAGGGAAAGATGGAGCGTGAGATTGACAGGCGGATCGGTGCAGCGTCAGCAGTAATGCGGGCTCTGTACCGGTCCGTTGTGGTGAAGAGAGAGCTGAGCAGAAAAGCAAAGCTCTCGATTTACCGTTCAATCTACGTCCCGACCCTCACCTATGGTCACGAGCTTTGGGTAGTGACCGAAAGAACGAGATCGCGGGTACAAGCGGCTGAAATGAGATTTCTCCGCAGGGTGTCTGGACTCTCCCTTAGAGACAGGGTTAGGAGCTCGGACATCCGGGAGAGACTCAGAGTGGAGCTGCTGCTCCTCCACGTCTAGAGGAGCCAGTTGAGGTGGTTTGGGCGTCTGGTTTGGATGCCTCCTAGACCAACCTCCTAGACATACCTCCTGTTGTCCAACAGGGAAGAGGTCCCAGGGCAGACCAAGAACACAATGGAGAGACTACATGTCTCGACTGGCCTGGGAACGCCTCGGTATACCCCCAGAGGAGCTGTAGACGGTGGCTGGGGAGAGAGAGGTCTGGGTTTCTTTGCTCCGACTGCTCCCGGACCCGGATAAGCGGTGGATAATGGATGGATGGACGTCCTCAGTCTTTACATAAAGATATATGAGTAGTTCCGAACATCCCAGGTATACCAACATTTTTTGAATATTCAAATTCAAAGTGTCCTAATCCAATTTTAATTTTAAACACCAATAATTTTGAAGCATTTCTATTGGTCGGTTTGTTGTGATTTTGTGACACACTGTAAATAGCAGGTGGTGTTGGATACTATGTTAACAAAGAACATTAAAAATGCACATGATTTATGACACAGTCTCACAATTTGTGTTTGTAGAGTCCAAACAATCATTGCCCTGTAAATCCTAACCAGAGGTTATTTTTAAACTCCACCTCTTGAGGAAATGTGCACACGGGACATGGAGGTCAAGGGAACTTTGTATAACTATTATTAGCTCATGTGTTCACAAAAGCTGCAGGGTTGAGTTCAACCTTTTAGAAAATAAACTGTACAAAATCAAGCAGCCATGGGACAAACACATCAACAACAACAACCCAATTCTTCACCGAGTCGGTGTCTCTGGCCCAGGGTCTTCCATTCTGGAGGTATTTTCCCTGATTCTGTCGCTTCTTTTGTCCTCCATCAGCAAACTTGCATAACAATGGTTCTGTTGGCACTGAAAACAGATGGAAAACCGTGTTAATCTACGAACGGAATAATACTCGTCCAAACCTTCCACTGAAACAAAGGACATTAATCAGGAGTGTGTTCCTCTTTACTGCAGGTTTCACAAGAGATCTTGGAACACTCCTATGAGGATTTGATGGCATTCTGCCAGGTCATTTAGGTGTCGGTTTACATTGAACATGGTGACGTTAAGATCATGTGCAGCTGCTTCAGTGTGTCCTCTTTCATTTCACACATTCAGACGTACATTAAACACCAGAAATGTTTAGATTTCATTGCAAGGATCTCAAACAGAGAAGCAACCTTAATGGAATTTAATGGTGAGGCAGAGTTAGAATATAAACCTCAGGGAGACGTACCTGGAACTCCAGGGGGAGTTTTGATATACTTTCCGTTAAAATGTTGAATTATGGCTTCACATTTCTCTGTGGATTCCATCCTTTACGAGGAAAAGAAAGTTTAAAGTTAGAGAGCTTGCTTCACTTGCTTCAAAAGTCTGTTCAAATATGGATTAAATGCTTCATAAATAATGGGAACAAAAACAGGAGCAACTCAACACTGTGGGTCTGAAAGGATGTGGAAATCGATTAAAAAATAAAAAGGAAATAGATACAAAAGAAGCTACTGGGGTTTTTCAGAACAAACAAAACAAAACAAAAAGATGGACCATGGAAAAGCCCAGATCTCAGCGTCACTGAATGGGTTAAGGATTAACTTTAGCTCAAATTCTGTACCGTGCAAAACCGACTCCGCGGCTCGTCCCGTTAGCATCCCGCAGGATTCTGGTGGAAATGACCTGTCCGAAAGATTTGAGCATTGACTCCAACTCCTGCTCGTCCATCGACACCGGCAGGTTAGAGATGTACAGATTAGTTGGGTCCTGCTCCTGTTGCTTTGGTTTGAAGAGGAGAGGAGGGGTCCGTTAGCACAATATATTTATATACATTTTACTTAGAAATAAAAACAAAAACACTCTGAAATCATGAGAGCATATGCTCTGTTCCCTTTATTGCTACATTACTAGTTCCTGCTCTTTACACCAGACACTGGAACACAGTTGTGAGGATGTGATGGCAGTTGGCCACATGTGAGGTCAGGTCACTCAGTCACTACAGAGAACAGTTTCACCCCTCCACTGCCTAATGCTGGGGGGCTTCATTCCCCTCTGAGGGACTCTTGACATTGGGCTTGGTGACATCATGCACATGTTCAGCACCTTCACAGCATCCCACTGCAATTCATGTTTTATCATGCCATAAAATCCTCACATCAGTGTTCCAAAATGTAATGTAAATTCATTGGACAGCATGTGTCCACAAACATATGGCCATGTTATATTTTGTTTGTGTGAGAGAGAGAGAGAGAGAGAGAGAGAGAGCATGAACAAACATAGATTCGGGGAAATAAAAGGAGAAGTTTAGAGAAGAAGGTAAAGGAGAGGGAGGGGAGAGGGAAGGAGGACAGGATGTGGGCCGTCTCTCTGGGGATTTCCTTCTCTCTTTTCACTCTTGTCTTTCCTCTCCTCCATCTTTTTTTATGTGAAGTTCTCTTTTAAAAACAGAAATAAAGCTCCTTCTATTCCTGGGACACACAACTCTTTTAAAATTCTGTTTATGTTTTGATTTAACGATTTAAAATATTTAAAACACGAGGAAGAAAAACTGGATATTTATGCAAAGCTAATAAAATTTAAATGCTTCAAAAAAGTTATCCTTTTCAGCTTAAATAAGAAATATATCTTTAAAACATTATAATTGTTCTAATAAAACATACTTCAAAACAAAATACAGTGGAACTTCATACAGTGGAACAAAATACCTACGAACTTCATCCGTTCCGTGACCCGGTTCGTAAATAGAAAAGTTTGTTTCTCGAGTCAATTTTCCCCATTTAAAATAATGGAAAAGCAATTAATGTGTTCCAGCCTCCCCCCCCCACACCCCCCCAAAGTCACCCTTTTTGCACTGATATATGTTTACAACACTCTCAAATTAGTACAAAATACATGTAGCGTTACTAAAAATAAAAAAGAAATACAGTGGTAACAATAATAAACGACTGGCTGGAGGAGTAACACAGGCACTGGATGTATGACGGGAGGTGGGGGGTGGGTGGAATAACGGAGATGTGAATGTGGGGAGACGAAGCGTAGATACGGATTAACTTAGCACGAATTTCGATGTCTGCTATTTACACTAATGCTAAATTGCTAAAGCTACAATTTGCTAATCTTAAAAGCTCACTCAGGTCTGGGCGCTGGGAGACTCGCCTATTGGGGTCAGTGGCCATTTCCAGCCGCCGGCTCGGCGGAGGCTCGGGTTCGTTTGTAGAGTTCATTGGTGGAGGCAAAAAATATTCAAATGCCTGGTTCGTATCTTGGAAAGTTCGTTAGTATAGGCGTTCGTTAGTAGAGGTTCCACTGTATGCTGCAATGACAAATTACGGTTGTATTTCGGCACCTAAACATTTCATTCGGCTTCTTAACAGAACTTTCCGTTCCACCTTAAACAGTGTTGTGAATTGTTTAAAGTTAAGAGACTTACCTTAGCCATTTGTGCTTGGATCCCGGTGGATTTCAGGGCTGTTACAGCTTTCTGCGCAGCTGCTGGACTGTCAAAGTCCACAAACCCATAACCTGAAAATGGACAATTTTCAAAAGAAATGGATCAAAAGAAATTGAGTTGTTTTGATTCCAATCCTAAATCTGAAAAGAATTTGAATTAAATTGGGATTGGAGCTTAAAATGATTAATAGAAAGAATATTAAAGACTCCAGAGTGTGATGAACATTACGTGGGTTCATGTATTTGCCAAAAATAATTACAAAACTGCTGACACTGTCTTAATCAGTGTGAAGACATAAATCAGTCAATGTCTGTGTGAAGATAAACTTTAATGAACTCAACCACAACATTCTTTGTGTTAATCCTTGGCACTGAGCGGAATGCTCCAGCGCATCCCATTTGCGTTGATCGTTGGTTTTCTATAGAACAGGAGTTCCCAAATTTAACCCTAACCCTACCACTGAACACAACCAGGGCATATTTTCAGGGGTGTGTCTTCATTATAATCCAGAAGGACAAGACAGGGTTTGATGCATCACTGTGCATTCACCAAAGAACGTGTGCAGTTCAAAGTAACAGGAATCTCTCATTTCAAGGGCTGTCCAAATCCTCTTGGACATATATATAAAGTACTACTTGTTTAGGACTATGATATAAACAAATAAACAAAACAACTCTCTCACCTTTGCACTTGTTTGTGGTTTTGTCCAGAATGGCTTTGGTGGACACAATCTTGCCGTACCTTCAAAAAACACCAAAAAAAAAAGTATGTACAGGGTCAACAAACCTTTGCACTCCACTGTAGTCAAGTTTATGATCAAAGACCTGGAACCGTGATCCTTGGCACCTCAGTGTTCTGGCTTTGGCAGAACACACAGACATTCCAGTCTCGTTTCCTCTCTCTCTCTGCCTTTCTCTCTCTCCGTCTCTCTATCACCCTCTCTCTGAGTCTGTCTTTAGGGCATTTGGCAGAGCTGCCTCAGTCAAACACAAAGTTCCACCTTAAGAGAGTACAGCACTTTAACCAGAGCGTTACAAGTGTAAACACAGCATTTGGCTCCAACAACAATAAGTCTTATGGTGTAATACAGTGCAGATATTAACAGACGTCTTACACTCTCTGAGGAAATTCAAAACAACAAATCACCGTTCCCACAATTCTTTCACATTGTACACAGATGTTTGGACATGCTGGGAGAGGAACATACATTCATTATCTGTAAGCGCTTACTCCTCACAGACAGTCACCCGGAGGAAACCCACGCAGACACAGGGAGAACACACCACACTCCTCACAGACAGTCACCCGGAGGAAACCCACGCAGACACAGGGAGAACACACCACACTCCTCACAGACAGTCAACCGGAGGAAACCCACACAGACACAGAGAGAACACACCACACTCCTCACAGACAGTCATCCGGAGGAAACCCACGCAGACACAAAGAGAGCACACCACCCTCCTCACAGACAATCACCCGGAGGAAACCCACACAGACACAGGGAGAACACACCACACTCCTCACAGACAGTCACCCGGAAGAAACCCATGCAGACACAGGGAGAACACACCACACTCCTCACAGACAGTCACCTGGAGCGGGACTCGAACCCACAACCTCCAGGTCCCTGGAGCTGTGTGACTGCGACACTACCTGAGATGAACAATAAGTGCAAATTCATGAGCATTAGCCTAACATCCTGGGAAGAGAACACTAACTGCTAATGGTGTCTCATTAGATCAACACATTTGGAGGACAACAGTTCAATGGCTGCATTTAAACAACAAGCTCATCTATGAAACACTGCATGTGCATCCAACATGTGTATAACCTCAGCCACATTTAACAGGAATGCTAATGCTGGGTTGATTCCAGGCCAATACTACTACTACTACTACTACTACTACTACTACTACTACTAATACTACTACTATTAATAGTAACAATAATAATAATAATAATAGTATAGCACTCTCATGACACTTTCATCTCAAGGTGTTTCACAGAAGATAACACCCTGAAATACAATAAAATTAATTTAATAAAAAAACAGTTAATATAAATAAAATTCAACACACGTTAATATTATATATATATCATTTTATAACAAAATATTTGTACAACAAAAATCTGTACTGTGCGCTAGGGTTAGGGTCCTGTAACTAAAGCATGCTATAACCAGTATGTGCTGTAAATGTGAGCAAATCAGATGTAGACTTCACAAACTTAAGCGAGGCTGAGAAACAGAAAGGTTTTTATGAGAGTTCCATCACTGTAAAATCACCATCTCCTCCCTCTCCGCTCTCCACCCAGAGGAGAACAGGAGGGTGGAACAGGAACCTAGGGAAAATACTCCATAACTCAGCAAATATTCACTTTAAAACAAGGAAAGAGGATATTGGGTGACGGGGGAGTCCGAGAGGAAAGAGTGGACAACAGAACCCTAGCTTACTTTAAAACATCACAACGCAAAGAGACTAGAGTTAAGACTAGAAATAAGTCCCTGTTCCAACAAAATCCCAGTGTAAGTGTGAGTTAAAATTAAAACGATTTACAGGGTTTATTCTGAACACACACATACTGAGGAGTTGTTTCTGTGCTATTTGGAGAGTGATATATATATTTTGTTAGGGTTAGTGTTACATATGAGTGAAGGTCCCAGACTGGTTTATGAAGGATTACGCTCCAGGAGCAGATGTCGAGTGGGATTTTTTCCATATGGTAAATATGTTTAAAGACGTCTGCCGGCTGTTTGTGGAAAAGCAGGATCACCGCTGTAAAAGTCACTTAAAAAAATAAAACTCAAACTTTCCACTCCGTATTAAAAAGAGCTCAACACCTCTGCACCTTTTAGTTCCTTTTAGACTGAGTTTAAACTGACGTCCAGGAGAAAAAAAATGGTGGATTTATATTTAAAAGAGTAAAAGCACTTCTGAAAGAAATCTGCTGAAATTTAATACAAGTTTAAATCTAATTTAAAAACAAGCATTTTCATTGGACCATCATGTCACAGCATAGAGGACTTTAACTAAGGTAATATCATTTAGTGATTGAATTATTATATTTTTGTAGATATTGCTTTTATTTTTTCTATGCACTATAATACTCTTTTATATTTGAAAAATCTGTCACAGGCCTCACTTTACTGTAAGATGGTACTTAAAGGCTAAGCACCAGCTCTATGAAAGTGTCAAACAAATAAATCCAGTGGAATTTGAGTTCCTAACTTGTGTTCATTGATAGTCAGAAAACATGTTATTTCTTACTAATTCAAGGAATAAGGTTTAAAAGACCGTTGCCCCCCCCCCTCAACGGTGTTCGGAAACTCTAATAGGCGTCTTGCCTGTGACGTAGATGGTGGACAACAACTCTAGAAGCTGCACTTAATTTAATGCAAAATGACGAAAAGGTGTGTTGTTTTTGGCTGCAATAATTCAATGTACGGTGGGACATCTGTGCACAAATGGCCCAAAGATCCCAAAATATCCGGAAAATGGACTAAATTTGTCAACTTTAAACGGGCACTTTGGAAAGGACCATCCGCTCACTCCGTTATCTGTAGCTCATTTCACTGGCGGTTTTCCAACAATATGGGCATGTAAGGAAACCAACGAAAGGTGTTCAAGAGCCTCTGTAACATGGAGGTAAACAGGGTAAGGACACTCACTTCGCCTGTTTTAGTTGGTGTTAGTTAACGTTAGCTTGACTTGCTAAACTCGGTGGCTCAGATTATACTCGGCTACGTAGCGTAATTGCCCCAACTTCCAGCCACTTTAATTACAATACTGGAAATCTTAACTAACTGTAAATAAACAGAAGTACTTTACTCACTCAAATCAACATTTTTCAGGAGACATATGTGTGTAGATTAATGTCCAAGACCTGTTTGACTTTGACAGTATATATGTTTTTATATAAAGACGTTTTTGTTTAAGTAGGTGCCAATACTGCTAAGATTATTGGCGTACCCTAACTTCGGCCACCGCCCCTGTTTGTGACAGTCTAACGAGACAGTTGCTACCACATCCAGTGGTTTTGAGAGAGAGCGGAATTGCACCATATACGGCAGTGGCCAGAATTAGGGGACTGTTTGAAATAGGAGGAATACTGATAGCTGCATTACGGAGGTTTATAGTGTCAGATGAATTCGAGTTCGACTTCGATCACATTTACAAGAATAACGGTACCTCTAAATCTGAGTTTAGCTTATTGCTAGGCTATTGTCATGAATAATGTTGGTTATTTAGTTAGCTAGATACTGTCATAACAGTCAGTCATAACGGTGTTTTACCGCGGCGTTGTTCAGCTGTTGTCCACCAGTGACGTCACGGT
Organism: Hoplias malabaricus; assembly: GCF_029633855.1. NCBI lineage: Eukaryota > Metazoa > Chordata > Actinopteri > Characiformes > Erythrinidae > Hoplias > Hoplias malabaricus. Next base: position 23,730,506 of record NC_089804.1, on the reverse strand, counting down.
CGCTTTCAAGAATTTCCGTAGCGAGCTCGGGTTTTTCCGTCAATTTAATAAAATTGTCAGTTCTAAAGCAAATTAAGCTGCTATTTTCATTTTAATTCATACTTATATATGTCAGTAACTAAAATAATGTGAACTATTCATGGATTAATTCATGGTCCATTAAGTGGTGCTTAGCCTTTAAGTGTTTGCTAGCAGTTGGGTAACCACCTTAGAGGTGCATTACTGCCACCAACTGGACTGGCTGAACTGAACTGGAGGATGAAACTATGCAGATTACGCTGTCAGTGCCCGAACCAAACAGCCACTCAGAGGTCACGGTGTACATTCAAAGTGATCAATCAAAAAAGCGGGGACATCAGCCACTGCCCCTGATTCCAAAGTCATTGAAGTCAACTTGATGAGTGTGTTGAGTCGTTGTATGCACAGGGACAGGGAAGGTGGAGTTTGTGCTCCTCACAGCCCCACACTCTCAGGACAGCGTTTTTGCATCTGGAGCAGATATGAAAATGAATGGACAATAGAAACAATCCAAAAACTGAGCCAAAATTCAAACTTGTGATAGAACACAAGACCGGGGTGTGATTCCCAGCTCAGAGAGGAACACTAAGCGTTATCAATAAGAGTCTCAAGCCCATTTGTAAAACAAATACGAATACAGAAACTTACGGCTGGCAGAGTTTGACAAGGTCCTGGTCTGTGGTCCCAGGGTGAAGACCCCTGATGTATAGATTGGTTTTACTCAGTTGTTCCCCTCCCCCTGCAGTGTTGCTGTTCGTGTTGGGGCTTGAGGGCGTCATCTGGTGGCCGGAGGATACATAGGTCTGCTGCAAACACAACAACCAAGATAAACATTTCAATTGTGACCAAGATGACGATGATTTCTTCTGAAACTAAGGTTATTAATCACCAGGTTGTTTCTCCTTCTTGGATTAAGTCTCTCCTCTTACGGAAGGCTTCGTTCCTGATACTTGAAAATTGCTGTGAGCATTTGATGGCATTCAGTCATGAGAAAATGCAACCATTGAACCTTGGACAAGCACATTGGAGTGATGAAGCTCCATCCAATACCTATAGGATGAGTTTGGAGTGGTGTTTGTGATCCAGAAATCAACATTAACAACAGCACCTGAGTTCACTAATGTTTAGAGACTGTAATGCCATCAAATCCTCACAGCAACGTTCCAACATCTAGTGTAAAGCTTTCGCAGAAGAGAAGAGACTGTTCCTGCATCAAAGGTTGAACAAAATCTTGATCAATGCCCTTCATTTCGGGAGAAACGCTGGGCAAAAAAAATGTTGTCTATAAACTTTTAGTGCCACATAATGAACCGCTGCCTTTAGTAAAGAAACCTTGGGACGTTCCACTAGCATTTTCAAAAAGCCTTTTCGATTCCCTCCCCCCAAATCCCATTTCCTCTTTCCGCTGGTTCAGTCCATTGTCTTTTCTTTCTAATAATAACAGCACGTTGCAACCTTCACACACGGAATGGAGAAGGCTCATTGAAAATCTACAGAAACTGTGTGTTCAAGGTTTATTTGAGGTGGTTCCAATCCCTGAGCGAGGGGGAGATGAGGGGAAATGAAGCGATACACAGCCATAAGCAACAAAGATCTCTTTCAAAAGCATAAGCCTCCCCCTTCTCCTCCCCCCAAAATGCACTGCTTTAGGCCAGGAACCAATCATAATTAATATTAGACATAAAGCATACAAACTAAAACAGGTTTAAAGAAACTAAAATCAACATTAATGGATAATAAGCTACAAAAAATACACCCACAAAATTGTAAAGCACCTCCGCCCTGGACAAGATTGAGGCTGTGTATTAAAACAAAGTGAGAGAGAACAGAAAAATACAGTTTAGACCAATATTCCACTGGATATTACATTTCCAAACAACCTACTGAGCTGTATCATTTCTCAGCTTGTAACATAAGACTTCAATCTTCCATAGGATCTGTTGCTGTATAATCTACATATAAAAGCATTGCCCAGGAGCAGCCGCACATGAGCCTAATGTCACCATGTCCTGTGTAAAGAGCCTGCACGAGGGGCATGAAGCCACCCTACATTCTGCTTTAAAGCAGGGGGCTTCCCCTCAAACATCAGCACCTGACCTCCCTAATGTTTATATTGTGGGGTGCTATCAAATCCTCATAGCAGTGTTCCAACTTCTAGTCTAAAGCCTTCCCAAAAGAAACAAACAACCATAAAGAGCTACAAACACCTGAGGAACATCCTTTAGGATAATTAGATATTTTCCCCAAACACTGAGCGTCTCACAATAATCACTCGCTCTTGTTGTTGCTATGGTGACATCTCTCTTTCTTTCTTTCTTCCTCTCTTCCTCCTTCTCTTTTAAAGGGGTCCAGTTAAGGATGAAAAATCCAATTAGAGCCGGCAGTGGAGATCAGATTTATGTTGGACAATGGGCAAATTTATTCAGGGCCGACAGGGGTCAGGGATCAGACTTTACTAATTTAGGGGAACAGGGACCCCCTGGGGAACAGGCACAATCATGCTTATTACGAGTCATTCAAAAAGGCACAGATAGACGCTAGCATTTCAAAGCAGTTCCCTTTCAGTTAAGACATAAGCTATGGATCCATCAAAATAACTGTGTTTAAAACTTTAAAGAGGTTGCCTGTATATCTTTTTCTGTGAGGTTTATTCCCATTTATTGCCAATGTATGTTGTAAAATATACACTGAACAAAAACTTCCCTGGAAGTGTTTTTTAATGTATTTAAACAATAATGCTCTGTTCTGTGACAGATTTGCTTCACATAATATGCCCCTTACAACAAACACAAACAGCATGTCAAAGAGGTGTAAATAACTAGACTCAGGATTCACTCCCTACCCCTTATTTAGTACACAGCTCATAAAACTATGCCTTCCACACCAAAACAATGCAAATCAATCTCTGTCTCTCTCTCTCTCTCCCTCTCTCTCTCTCTCTCTCTCTCTCTCTGTGGGGATATCCCTTTTGGATCCTCAACCCCATTTACATTCCAAACATTCTCTGGATGTTCTAGAAGGAAACCACCTCTTTTATGTCTCCACACTCACCACTAACCACATGTCCAAAAGTAACTGGACACAAGCATTTCTTCTGTTTCTTCTGAATTTACAGGCATCGATTAGGAGTTTTTTCTCTTCATGTTTGGGAAGGATTTACACTGGAAGTTGGAACATTGCTGTGAGGATTTGAAGCCAGGTACTGATGTTGGACCGTTATCTCTGGATGCCCAGTCAGGCCCGAGGCACTGACTGAATGGAGCTCCATCACTCCGGGAAGCACAGTTCCACTGCTCCATAGCCAAGTCCTCGGGGGATTTTCTGCAATGGGCAAACTAATGTTTTAAAGATTTGACCGCTCCACAGCCTCAAAAAACATTGGATGAATGCTTGTAATGCAACAGAATCATTGGTAGAACCCTCCTTTTTGGAACTGTGTTGTTGAAACACCCACATGAGCGATAGGGGGAGAGAGAGAGAGAGAGAGAGAGAGACAGACAGAGATAGAGAGAAAGAGAGAACAGGACATCCTCTTTTTTCCTGTCATTCTGATATTATCAGTGAGTTTTTTTTCTCCCTCTTTTCCACATTCCTGGGAAGTGACGGGCCTCGGGATCCAGTCCAGACTCGCTCGCCCCCCAAGACTCACTCTCTCTCCCTCCCTCCCTAGCCTCTCTCTCTCTCTCTGCTCTTCTTTTTCACTTACTCTCCTGCATAACAGTATCTCAAGGGCTGTATCTATGGATAGGGTTTTCTGTGAAAACATAGTTAAAATAATATGTACACACACACACACACATTTCACAGTGAGTCATTTTAAAACAGCAGTATTCCAAAGCAGTCCAAAACTTGAATTTTTATAAAATTATAATGAAGAATTTTTTTTCTTCAATTTTATTCACTTTTTAATTCCCTGTGCTTTAAGTGGACCAGTGTACTGCAGCCTGGAATTCTGGGAAATGTAGTACTGAGTGATAGTAACTCAACACCGAGTGCCATCTGGTTCTGTAATCGCTCACAAAGGGCCTCTTTTTTTATCATCCCTCACCCCTCATTTATTTAGCGCTCTCTCCTTTGTTTACCTTCATGGCTCAGGTACAGCAGGGAAGAGGAAGCAGCTCAGAGAGAGAGAGGGAGAGAAACAGAGAGGGAAAGAGAGAGAGAGGAGCGAGAGATGGTAAAAGAGATATGTGAGGAATTCTCCACATGTGCAGGTGACCTCCAAATGAACTCAAACAAAGGCTCAAAATTTTCACAACCAACGGCAGAGTGAAAAGCTCTACTGAAACTCAAAAAGAAAGGATATTGTCCGTTCTATCATTATCAGTTCTGTTAATAATTAATATACCAGTGTAAAATTATACAGCTATTTAAAGAAATAACAGAATATTCCTGCAGCAAATTGTCTCTCCCCAAAACTGTCCCCATCAGAGAAACAGCACTGAAAGTGTTCAACTTTGAGAGAGAGGAGAAAACCAGTCTCCACTGTCTGACACTTTGTATCTTGTTAGTGTCCGTCCTTACACTGTGAGGACAACTCAGCACCACAGGTTAAATTTGTTAATGAAGTCTAACCCAGCTACCAGCGGCTTAACTTTATTTGAGGCCTTGAGAATATTTCAAATGTAGTTTGCTTAAGGCTAACTATAAATATTGCAGAGTTTCTGAGGATATTTCTTCACCGTTTGCTAGCTTCCCAGTCTGTTTGCGTGCTTAAAACCGATCTAACATTTTTTCAAAGCCCCAGTGTCTGTAAATTGGTGAAAACCCAATGTGTCTTGGTCAGGTTTGCTAGGCTTCTTTTCTCTGCTCACAGCGGAAAAACGGCATTTTGGAGGATGAAAAGCATGAACTGAATTGAGGCTATTGCTCTATTCCTGTGCCATAGGTGGGTAATACTGAATTGCTTTTGCTGTAGATGAAACTGACTCTTAATTCGGGAGAGAGCTAACTGCATGAAAGTAAACACAAACCTAAAGTGCTACAAATAAAAAAACTAGAAAACGGTAGGGGTGGCACGATACCTCTTTTTTAGGTCCGATACCAATACCGATATTTTACATTTGGGTATCTGCCGATACCAATACTAATCTGATATTTTTTTAAAAATTATTGCTTTGAAAAAAATGTTTTCCAGCAGCGTTTGTTGATGCGAAACAGTTTTCTTCTTAGCATTCAAGGCCTTGATAAATTCTGTGTACTCCTTTCCATGGTGTTTCTTTAATCATGTTTGTGGTGTTAAAGTTCCCAACACTGCTACCACCTCGTGAGACAGTAGCATTACACAAATTACACTCGGCGGTCTTGCTGTTTTCTTCATCACGTGATGCCTGCTGGTCCTATGCAAAAGTGTTGCATTGGCTTAAGGCATGTTGCAATTTTTTTTATATATATATTTAATGGATCGGAATGCATGTTTTGTTCCTTTCCGATATTCGATCCAGCAATTTAGGCCAGAATCGGACCGATATCGATACCGATACTGAATATCGGATTGGCACATCCCTAGAAAACAGTGAGTAAAAACTTACAGACAAGTTCAGCTTCAGCCACGTACATACAGTTCCACCTTTAAAAATGCAGAGCTTCTGAATGTAAACAAACCAGAGAATAGCGTTTCCCCACAATCATAGACATCCCCTTTAAGCTTAAAGGAATTTTAAGGGCAATCTTCAGGAGAATTTTCACTAAAGGTGCTTTATGCTTCTTCACTCTAAAAAATAAAGCATCCAGCCAAAAATAAATAAATAAATAAAAAAATAAGACAAATTTGCATTCGTTTTTTTGAGTTACGCCAACAGCTGAGAGATTTACGTTGATACAACACAATTTTTTAAGTATGGTGAAGCTGTGTAATGGCTGAAACATGGCGGAAAAAAAAGCTATGTGGTGTTTTAATGAAAGCAATCATTCATGAAATTTACATTTTGTTTTTAGTTACAGCTTGTGTAAATTAGTGTAGATTACTACTTTCTGGGGTAAAATGACTCACTGCTCATGTACTTAATGTAACTAATGCCTACACAGCTCTGAATATCTCCCACCCCCAGGGTGACGTATTCACTTAAAAATCCAATCCAAACACTCGCCCCTTGCATAACCGAGTCATAGGCAATTCCCAGAAATGAAACCCAAAACACTGAGAAAAACCAGGACAGAGTGTTTCTCGGCGCTGGGACCGTCCAAATAAATAAAATCCTCTCTCACAGTCAGGTAAACAGTGTGATTCTCATTAAAACCCGTCCAGAGACTTTCAGACTTCTGACCTACATTCACCACAAATTCTGGAATCTCTCTCTCTCTCTCTCTCTCTCTTTCTCTCTCTCTCTCTCTCTCTCTCTCTTTCTCTCTCTCTCTCTCTCTCTCTTTCTCTCTCTCTCTCTCTCTCTCTCTCTCCCTCTCTCTCACACACACATTCTAACACTTCAAATTAAAATGGCTTTTATACAGTACAAACTCAGATTATGTAAACCAGTTCCTGAAATTTATTCTAGAGCTGTTTAGACACATTGAAATCATACAATATATAAATGGCAAACTTTCTGAAATGAAGGGCATTCATCAGGAATCAGTTCCTCTTTGCTGCAGTGAGAGATTCTAGTCTTCAGAATAATCACAGATGTACCGTATAGAACTCCATCAGACCTCTGAACACTGTTCCACTGCTACACAGCCCAGTGCTGGAAGGCTCTATGACTCACTAGCAGACCCTTGGCATTGGGTGAGGTGACTTTAGGCTCATGCAAAGCTTCTATATAGCGTGCCAGTACGCATTTGCTTTTCTACTGGGATAATACAAACTGTACACCATCTTAACATAGCTTAGTTCACTCATTATAAGGGGTGTCTACAAATATTTGGAACTACAGTGTATGTTCAGTGACAGAGCAGCCCTATATAAACATATAATCAGTGACTTAGTGATGTATATACCCTTCTCTTCGCATACAGGCAATAACAGAGTCGCCCCATAGGCATATCATCTGGGATAAAGTCATTACACTGAACATACCTATAAATACATAGCATTAGACCCATTGTAGACAAAGAGCCAGTTCTAAAAACATTCTATAAACACAGTAAATGTTAATGTCATTCTATACACATGTACTCAATGACAGAACCATTCTGTACAGATATTCTCAATGTTAGAACTATTTCATAAAATACTTATGTGACAGCCACATATACACAGTATAAGAACAGTTCTATACACATGTTCTCAGTGACAGAACCATTCTATATACATTCATGTTGTTATAACCATTCTACATGCATATACTCACTGCTGTAACTATTCTATATGCATATACTCAATGCTGTAATTATTCTATATGCATACACTCACTGTTGTAACTATTCTGTATGCATATACTCAGGGTTGTAACTCTTCTATATGCATATACTCAGTGTTGTAACTATTCTATATGCATATACTCAGTGTTGTAACTATTCTATATGCACATACTCACTGTTGTAACTCTTCTATATGCATATACTCAGTGTTGTAACTATTCTATATGCATATACTCACTGCTGTAACTATTCTATATGCATATACTCACTGCTGTAATTATTCTATATGCATATACTCACTGCTGTAACTATTCTATATGCATATACTCACTGCTGTAATTATTCTATATGCATACACTCACTGTTGTAACTATTCTGTATGCATATACTCAGGGTTGTAACTATTCTATATGCATATATGCACTGCTGTAACTATTCTATATGCATATACTCACTGCTGTAAGTATTCTATATGCATACACTCACTGTTGTAACTATTCTGTATGCATATACTCAGGGTTGTAACTATTCTATATGCATATACTCACTGTTGTAACTATTCTATATGCATATACTCACTGTTGTAACTCTTCTATATGCATATACTCAGTGTTGTAACTCTTCTATATGCATATACTCAGTGTTGTAACTATTCTATATGCATATACTTACTGCTGTAACTATTCTATATGCACATACTCACTGTTGCAACTCTTCTATATGCATATACTCAGGGTTGTAACTATTCTATATGCATATACTCAGTGCTGTAACTATTCTATATGCATATACTCACTGTTGTAACTCTTCTATATGCATATACTCAGTGTTGTAACTCTTCTATATGCATATACTCAGTGTTGTAACTATTCTATATGCATATACTTACTGCTGTAACTATTCTATATGCACATACTCACTGTTGCAACTCTTCTATATGCATATACTCAGGGTTGTAACTATTCTATATGCATATACTCAGTGCTGTAACTATTCTATATGCATATACTCACTGCTGTAACTATTCTATATGCACATACTCACTGTTGTAACTCTTCTATATGCATATACTCAGTGTTGTAACTATTCTATATGCATATACTCACTGCTGTAACTATTCTATATGCACATACTCACTGTTGTAACTCTTCTATATGCATATACTCAGTGTTGGAACTATTCTATATGCATATACTCAGTGTTGTAACTATTCTATATGCATATACTCACTGCTGTAACTATCCTATATGCACATACTCACTGTTGTAACTCTTCTATATGCATATACTCAGTGTTGTAACTATTCTATATGCATATACTCACTGCTGTAACTATTCTATATGCATATACTCAGGGTTGTAACTATTCTATATTCATATACTCACTGTTGTAACTATTCTATATTCATATACTCAGTGTTGTAACTATTTTATATGCATATACTCAGTGTTGTAACTATTCTATATGCATATACTCAGTGTTGTAACTATTCTATATGCATATACTCAATGTTGTAACTCTTCTATATGCATATGCTCAGGATTGTAACTATTCTATATGCATATACTCGGGGTTGTAAGTATTCTATATGCATATACTCAGTGTTGTAACTATTCTATATGCATATACTCAATGTTGTAACTATTCTATATGCACATACTCACTGTTGTAACTCTTCTATATGCATATACTCACTGTTGTAACTATTCTATATGCATATACTCAGGGTTGTAACTATTCTATATGCATATACTTAGGGTTGTAACTATTCTATATGCATATACTCACTGTTGTAACTCTTCTATATGCATATACCCACTGCTGTAACTATTCTATGTGCATATACTCACTGTTGTAACTCTTCTATATGCATATACTCACTGATGTAACTATTTTACATGCATATACTCACTGTTTGTAACTCTTCTATATGCATATACTCAGGGTTGTAACTATTCTATATGCATATACTCAGGGTTGTAACTATTCTATATGCATATACTCACTGCTGTAACTGTTCTATATGCATGTACTCACTGTTGTAACTATTCTATATGCATATACTCAGTGTTGTAACTATTCTATATGCATATACTCAGTGTTGTAACTATTCTATATGCATATACTCACTGCTGTAACTGTTCTATATGCATATACTCACTGTTGTAACTATTTTATATGCATATACTCAGTGTTGTAACTATTCTATATGCATTTACTCGCAGTTGTAACTATTCTATATGCATATACTCAGTGTTGTAACTATTCTATATGAATATACTCACAGTTGTAACTATTCTATATGCATACACTCACTGTTGTAACTATTCTATATGCATATACTCAGTGTTGTAACTATTCTATATGAATATACTCACAGTTGTAACTATTCTATATGCATACACTCACTGTTGTAACTATTCTATATGCATATACTCAGTGTTGTAACTATTCTATATGCATTTACTCGCAGTTGTAACTATTCTATATGCATATACTCAGTGTTGTAACTATTCTATATGAATATACTCACAGTTGTAACTCTTCTATATGCATATACTCACTGTTGTAACTATTCTATATGCATATACTCAGTGTTGTAACTATTCTATATGAATATACTCACAGTTGTAACTATTCTATATGCATACACTCACTGTTGTAACTATTCTATGTGCATGTACTCACTGCTGTAACTATTCTATATGCATGTTCTCACTGCTGTAACTATTCTATATGCATATACTCACTGCTGTAACTATTCTATATGCATATACTCACAGTTGTAACTATTCTATATGCATATACTCACTGTTGTAACTATTCTATATGCATATACTCACTGCTGTAACTATTCTATATGCATATACTCACTGTTGTAACTATTCTGTATGCATATACTCACTGTTGTAACTATTCTGTATCCATATACTCACTGCTGTAACTGCTCTATATGCATATACTCAGTGTTGTAACTATTCTATATGCATATACTCACTGCTGAAACTATTCTATATCCATATACTCACTGTTGTAACAATTCTGTATGCATATACTCACTGTTGTAACTATTCTGTATCCATATACTCACTGCTGTAACTGTTCTATATGCATATACTCACTGTTGTAACTCTTCTATATGCATATACTCACCTCTGTAACTATTCTATATCCATATACTCACTGTTGTAACTATTCTATATTCATATACTCACTGCTGTAACTGTTCTATATGCATATACTCAGGGTTGTAACTATTCTATATGCATATACTCACTGCTGAAACTATTCTATATCCATATACTCACTGCTGAAACTATTCTATATCCATATACTCACTGCTGTAACTGTTCTATATGCATATACTCACTGCTGAAACTATTCTATATCCATATACTCACTGCTGTAACTGTTCTATATGCATATACTCACTGTTGTAACTATTCTATATGCATATACTCACTGTTGATTTTTAGTTTGATGCATCATTTGAACACAGAGGCTGTGAATTACATTGTGATAAAACTTAATGAACGAACCAATAGAAATGCGCCAAAATGGCTTGGAATAAAATATTTTTATACTATATTTTTTTAATTGGACAGTGACTATATACTCTATTACAACACTCTATACACAAACAGTTCCATTCTCTAGATGTGCACTGAGGGTAAGAACCATTCTACAGACATTTTCCAGTGTTACGGCCATTCAATATTCACATATTCTGTGTTATAACCAATCCATACACATACTATAAACTATTCCATAGATATTTATTGACTGAAAAACACAGAGGTACAGTCAGATAAAGCCGCCCTCAAAACAAACATTCAGCATTCGCTGAAAGGCTTGCTCTATAGACATATAGTTTTTATTAGAGACTCCATACCATAGTTCTATATTCAGTGATAAAGTCATTCTGTAAACACAGGCAGGAGCTGTAGTGGAGTCTGTTTTCCCAAAGCTCCACCACAGTGGGCTCTTTCAAGGGGTGGGGCATAGTCTGCCCTCACAGAAAAAAAGGAAAAACTTTGCCAAACTTGGCGGATTCCAGGAATACACACGCACGCACGCACGCACGCACGCACACACACAAAAGAAAATGAACCTTAGTTGCCTTCCTTTTCGCCAGCTCCTTATTGGAATTTTTCCGTTCCACCTTAAATGGTGCAGTAGTTGCAATCTGACGACTGGGGCCAGAATGTGTCTGCTGTACCATTTAAGGTGGAACCGAAAGATTCTAATAAGAAGTGGGCGAATAGCTTGGGATCTCTTAGTTAAGAGTCATACTAATCAATTATTTCGATCTGCTTTGATCTCCTTTGACCTGGACACGCACGCGCCGCTGCTCCCCGCTCCCCCCTCGCAGACCCCCTAAATGTTCCCTATTGAAAAACTTCACCCCCCACTATTTATTTATTTATTTACTTACTTATATACCCCATGCATAACTACCGCATAAAACGAGAGTCACAAACATTTAAACAAACCCTGAACGCCAAAACAGTTTCTAAAGGAGCTCAACTTCGCCGCCGTTTTCGCCCCTCAAGGACACTGCAGCGCACTTTAAAAAACAAAGGCAAACAGCCCCAAAACACGCCTCAAAACAAGAGTCATATACTTTTGGACCTGCCTCACCTTTTTGCTGTTTCTGCCGCCGTAGCCGTTGTAAGGGTTGAGCCCCGTCCTCGGCGGCACCGAGAGCAGCATTCTTTTTCTCCCCGCACAGCGCTGCGTCCCGAGCGGCGAGCTCTGCCAAGGCGGCCCGCTGACGTCAGCGCGGGGAGCGGGGAGCCGGAAAAGGAGTGGAGTGGAGAGGAGGGGAGGGGTGTTTTTACACCACCCGCATTCAGGCCAACTCCGCCTCCTGCACTGGGATTGGTCCAGACAAGGAGTTCAGCTGTTTAATTAGATTTAATTATGGAAATTATTTATAATAATGTAACGTTTTCTGCGCTAAAACCTATATACAATTTAAACCATTTTTAATTCATTCAAATATAAGTATAAATATATTGTATGTTAATTTAAATATAAAATTGAATTAAAATGGTCTTATACACCTCTTAAAGGACAACTCCACCCGTTTTTTCAAAGACAAATTTAGATAAACAAATACTTGCAAACTGCGTTTATGTGATTTTTATTATATTTTTTCCCATAAAATCCAAAAATAATAAATAAATAAACATCAGCCAGTCACTAAAAGCAACACCATGATCTGAGACATAGAGTCAAAGTGGCCAAGTAATGGTAAACGCCCTGTGCCCATTCTGTGATCTACTCTAGTGAGATGAAAACGTGCTCGGGCTGCTTCATTATTTCTGTTCTACTATTAGATGCATGTGGGCTGCACGGTGGCACAGCAGGTAGGGGCCTGGAGGTTGTGGGTTCGATTCCCGCTCCGGGTGACTGTCTGTGAGGAGTGTGGTGTATTCTCCCCGTATCTGCGTGGGTTTCCTCCGGGTGACTGTCTGTGAGGAGTGTGGTGTATTCTCCCTGTGTCTGCGTGGGTTTCCTCCGGGTGACTGTCTGTGAGGAGTGTGGTGTGTTCTCCCTGTGTCTGCGTGGGTTTCCTCCGGGTGACTGTCTGTGAAGAGTGTGGTGTGTTCTCCATGTGTGTCTGCGTGGGTTTCCTCCGGGTGACTGTCTGTGAGGAGTGTGGTGTGTTCTCCCTGTGTCTGCGTGGGTTTCCTCCGGGTGACTGTCTGTGAGGAGTGTGGTGTGTTCTCCCTGTGTCTGCGTGGGTTTCCTTCGGGTGACTGTCTGTGAGGAGTGTGGTGTGTTCTTCTTGTGTCTGCGTGGGTTTCCTCCGGGTGACTGTCTGTGAGGAGTGTGGTGTGTTCTCCCTGTGTCTGCACGGGTTTCCTTCGGGTGCTCCGGTTTCCTCCCACAGTCCAAAAACACACGTTGGTAGGTGGATTGGCGACTCAAAAGTGTCCGTAGGTGTGAGTGTGTGAATGAATGTGTGTTGCCCTGTGAAGGACTGGCGCCCCCTCCAGGGTGAAATCCCACCTTGCGTCCAATGATTCCAGGTAGGCTCTGGACCCACCACGACCCTGAACTGGATAAGCGCTTACAGATAATGAATGAATGAATGAATTAGATGCATGTTATAATGACCTCTAAACAGACCTCTAAAAATTCCAAGGAAGACCTAAAGGCAGCAGCAAAATGGCAGGCCCACTACACAGTTTGGCAACAAATGGCAAAATCTACATCTAATCCAGCCCCCCAGGCAGACCAAAACTACGAAAGCATCTTCTAGGCCAGTCCACCAGGTGGTCTAGCAACAAACACCAAAATCTTCTTCAAAACTGGCCTATGAGACAGTCTGGCAACAACTGTCAAAATGTTTTGGCAAAAAAAAAGGTGAGAGGATGTTAAATGATAAGGTACGTAAACATCATTTAAACGTGTTCAGCCTCTACTTCATCCTTGGTTTCAATTTACCCAAATTAAAAGGCCCATGGCATATATTTCCCTTTTCTAATGTTATTCAACCATCCAGAAAGGAACCTAATTAGTGAATTTATCTCACACACTCAGTCACGTATATTGGGGATTTTCAATTTTTTTTTTTTTTTTTTGCTTAATGTGTTGCAGTGTTCAGAGAGAGTACAAAACAATGAAAAAGCCCTTTACACACACACACACACACACACACACACACACACACCACACAAACACACACTGTGCCCAGATAATCGCTGTGAATTCACAAGTCAAAATGCCCCTCACAGAGAGGGGCATGTTGCATAGCAACAGGCCTGCTGATGTCCAAACAATATTCACAGTGTCCCCTGAGAGTCCCATGAGAGAGTTTCACTCTGTCTCTTGCTGCAGCTTTTCACTCTTTAAAATAAAAGTGATTCTTATAAAAGAACCTTGTCTAGTTCACTAAAGACCTTTTCAATGTAGCGGTTATGAAACTGGCAGGCAATAAATAACAAGTATCATAAAACAATGCCTCAGTGTGCTCATAATCGCTAACGCTAACCCTGTAATAACATCCTGTGAGGAGCGTTTACAGATGGAAGTCTGGTTACATTCTTTTGACTTCAGAGGTTCCTCTAGAACCAAACACTCTCAATCACTGTGTTCACACTGTAACCAGAGGGATTTTTTGAGAGAGTATTTAAACAGGATTAAATAGTAATAATCCTGTAAATGAATTAGCTCACCCATGGTGGACAGTGTGAATTATCTATATGGAAAAGGACGAGCTAAAATCAGAAGCCCTGAGGCAGTCCAGTGCCAGGAGGCTTTACATTGATCATGATGAACTCTTTTAATGAACGAACTCAGCCAATTTAAAGTGAACCTGTTGTAGACACACCGTGTATCCCCTATAGAAAACATGTGATACACTGGAGCAGCTGCACATGAGCCTGTGACCATCCTCAGCTGCTTCTGAATCTGATCAATGCCCCAGAGTCCTCCTAGGGCATATATTAATCATGTTAGCTTCATAATTTTTTGTTTCTGAAAACACAGATGTGTTTGAGTGTGTCTTAATATCTCAGAAGGTACAGAGTCTCTGGAGATTCTCCCAGTTTGTCCTAAATCTGGGAATTTGTTGACAAAGCAGCGAGGATTATGGGTTGAAACCAAAGCTGTGATTTTCAGTGCATGCTCGAGTGTTTTCCTGAGCCCAAGCTCGCTGTGGGAGTTCCCCTCTGACTTTTACAAATGAAACACTCTTTGTGAGGGACACAGAAAACCGTATGTGAGGTTTGCACGCCACTGCTGGATGTATTCAGTTGTGGTGCAAATGCTCATTATCACACAGGAGAAAATAAAACCACTTAAATCTTCTGTGATTTACAGTTGTGTAAAATTTGGACTCGTAAAAAAAAAAGGTGTGGATTTCTTACAAGAAGCAAGCAAAATGTCTAAATATATATATATTTTTACTTTGTACTATATTGCTCATTCTGCTTTACCATCTCAAACTAGTGAGCGTGACAAATCACAAAGAGACTGAGCTGGAAATATCCAACAAACCTCCCCAACTCACTCAACCCTGCCGCTAGGTAACACAGAGGGACTGAGAGTATGTTTGAAGGGTTTTGGTGAAGGCCAAGAACACTCCGGGTGTTATCAGTGCTTTGATTTCCCTGTGAAAAAAGTCACAATCGTGTTCCACTGCTCCACAGCCTAATTCTGGGGAGCTATTTACCTCTCTATGGACGCTTGGCATTGGTGACCTATTGTAATGAGAGACTGTGCACACACAGTGTGTATAATCCCTATAGAATTATAAATATTTAATGAGAGCTGTTGCACAAGCGCCTCCATGGTCAAGGCCAAGAGTCTACCGAAGGCCTATAAGCCCCCTGCACCGAGCTATGGAACAGTAGAACCGTGCTTTCCGGTTTGAGGCTGAGGGGCTGAACACGGCTCTGAGAGATCTGAAGAAAGAGGGGAATTCTGGGAGTCATGCATAATGTTATCCATGTGTTTAGGGTGTGACTGTGTCAGAAGTTTTAGGACATGACGCAATTTTTCGAGGGCGTTCTGAGACAGAAACCTATGCTCTTTACTCTCTGAGTTTTGTTTGACTCTTACATAAGCAACTGCCAAGACAAACGTATATTTGATCATTATAAGAGGCGTCTAAATACGTCTGGACATGTAGCGTAGATTTACTTGGCCAATAAAACACTGTCTAACCCTAAAGGAGACATGTGTGTGTACATTCATTTGAAGAGCTGGAGCCCACCGACACACAGACTGTGAAATAAGGCCACCCTGTCAGTTTTTCGTGGGCTGCCAAAGGCTGAACACATGAGATAAAGTAATAAAATAAGTCATTATGATTTTGCTCTGCTTCTTACATGAAGGGTAGAGACTTTTGAATTGTCCCACCTCCTCGTTGAGTTCCTCCCATGGCTAATACGAGCTCACTCCTGGGCTCTCACACTGAGAAAATGAGTTGTGGCTCATTTTGATTTAAAGGAACAGGCTCTGAACCCAATCGTTATGAACAGTGTAGACAGGGAGAATGTTGCTGTGTTGTAATGTGACCAAAGCGTGTAACAGCTATATTACAAAAACAAAAAGCTAAACAAACCAAAAGCCACAATACAACTTATTTGTACACTCAGTACAATGAAATGGCCATTTTATATCTCTCTTGCCAAATCCTGCACTGAGCACAGAGACCATTTCATGCCTTTTGTAACGAAATAATACACATAAACCTCTTTACTAACCGATCGCATTCAAGCCAATCTCACCCACTGTGGACAGTGTGAATGATTTTGCCAAGAGTCTGCAGATGGGTAAAGAAGGGCCCTTTCTTGCTATGGGAAGCCAAACTACGAAGGCCATGTGAGCATGATTTACAACAGGCTTATGTCCAGCTAATTTCTCATCGTTATGCAGAGTCACAAAGCCCCTGCTGGGAAAGCACTGAAGAAATCTGCTGGCTTTGGTGGCGTCTTTCTAAGAACTAGTGAAAAACTGCAAGGGCCATGTGGTGTTTGTGTAACAGGGACAAATTCCAACAGTTCCAGCTCTTCTGGGTAAGGGTTTTAAGCGTCAAGCTGGTAGGTTTATCTGGGCCTGTGAATAATACAGAGACATTGTTAGATGGCTCCATCTTGTGCTGGAGTACAGAAGTACATACGAGTTCAAAAGTTTGCGAACACCCTCCTGGTCATAGTGAAAATAATTCAATATGTTCTCTACACGGAGCACTTTTAATAGTATATTGTTAGAGCACAATTTATTTTAGAAATTCAAGTTAAAACATAAACAACGTCCTAGAAAACATTTTGGAACCAAAGTAACCCCTTTGCAGTTTTTGGAGTAGAGAATGTGACTGTGGTGGTCAGCCACAGAATCCAACTGTAATCAAATGTAGGGTGATCAGACGTCCTCTTTTACCCGGACATGTCCTCTTTTTTAGACTTAAAATATGTCCGGCCGGAATTTCACAAACGTCTGGGATTTTGTTTTTCTAGAGCTTACATAGAACTTCGAGAAGTTTCGTTCACAAACTAGTCCCGCCCTCCCCTACTCCGATTGGTTCGCTTGAGTGAGAAGGGGGCGTGGTGAAGTAGGTGATTGGGCGGTCTGACTGTAGAGCTACCGTTATTGGTCGATAACCTTCTCTGTAAACACTTAATTGGTCAGTCTGCACGTTAGTAGTCGTCCAACCCCCCCTCCCACCCTTTTCACTATCTCAGTTCTGGTCACCCTAGATTAAGAAAGGAAGAACCAAACAAATACACAACAAATAAATTAAGTAAAGTCGAATTTTGTTGAGACAGATGAAAAAGCAATCAGTATAAAAATGGGATTGTGAGAAAGAAAGGTAGCGATGAAAAGAAAGAGGAACAGACAGGATACAATAAACATGAAGGGTTAAAGGGTTTGTGCTGCCCTGCAGGCTCCTGGCGTTGTACAAGATGACTTTTGTCTCCTGTGCAGCTACTTCAGAGGTTTACATGTTTTCTGTAGAGACTGTGACTACAATAGGTAAATTTAAATTAGCTAACTTTACCTTTGACCTTTTAACTTTAACCTTTGGACAGGTCGAGTATTTGAAGCATTGTTTACCGCTGTCTTCCAGTAGGTGGCAGCGTCGTATAGTCAGTTTTAATACTTGAAATGGTTGCTTCCCTCAAGTGAACTGTATCAAGTGTCAGTTTTACAAAACTCGTACACTTCAAACTTGGGTATAAAGGTCCCATACCCCCCTTTGCTTTGGAAAAAAATCCCTCTCAGATCCTAACTGTGGTTTTCCATGCACAGTTCACTGCAACAGAGGTGGTTTAAAGCCTCTATAAATGTGTTGCAGAGGATGAATATTCCAAAAGCAGTGTAATTTCACACTGAATGGACATCAAAGGCACTTCCTGGCTTTTGTTGCATCTCATTGAGCGCAGGTCCTGTTTTGACAGGAAGCCATAAAAGCATGTTAAAGGTGAGCACTTCGAAAAACAACTTTGCAGCAAGCATTCGAAAGATTCTGCTGCTTTTGAACGGTGTTTTTCTTCTCCACCACAAAGACGCCATTGAGCTTTTCCTTGCCATTATTTTTCACTGTATTATAAAGAAAAGGAGAGAGAAGCACAAGACCCACCCACTTCTTCTTTTTTTCCTTCTTGTTCTGTCGCAGGTTTGCTTGACAAAACAGCTAATAGTTCTGTTAGCATGGTGATATAGAAAACAGAATAACAACATGCTTCCAAACACAGCTATTGTGATTTGAAAAGAGCCCAAATAGACTGGGTTTTTGATTAATGATGCTACTTAAAAACTCATCGAAGTGGATTTTTAAAATAAAATAGCTATGAAACAATAACAGAAATTAAACAAATGGCTTGTTTAATGCAATTCCTACTGAGATCCTTCATTTATTTAATTTCCAGAAAAGTATCAAAGAATTAGAATCACTTAATTGGCCACTTCTGCTTGCACAAAGAGGCATTTGTTCTCCGCATTTAACCCAATTCATGCAGTGAAACACACTAGTGAACACTAGGGGCAGTACACACATGCCTGGAGTAGTGGGCAGCCCTAGCCATGCACCAAGGGAGCTGTCTGGGGTTAGGTGTCTTGCTCAAGGGCACTTCAGTCATGACAGTCTTTGAGAAAATCAAGCTCCACTCTTCTTATTGGAACACATCAACAGCTGTTCATGTCCATATTCCACTTAGTTTAATTTAGCTGTTTAGAACAACTTAACACTGTGGATCTGAAATGAAACTGGAGAGAAACCAACTCTGAGAAAAAGTAGTAGAAACAAAAACAGAACGTGCTCTAAGGTACATCTATAGCTTTGATTATTAATTGATTTTCTCAGGGTGCAGCATAGCGAAGCCTCATGTAGTTCCACTGCCACACAGCTCTATGTTCCTGGTGTGTTCTCCACATGTTTGTGTGGCTTTCTTCCAGGTGCATGAGTTTCCTCCCACAGGCCAAACCCACATTGGTAGGCATATTGGCTGTGTGAAATTGTCCACAGGTGTGAGTGAGTGTGTGACTGGCAGTGTGTGTATTTCCCTGTAATAGACTGGCACCCAGTCCTGAGTGTGTGCCTGATTTGTGGCTAATGATTCCAGGTTGGCTCAGCACCCATTGAAACTCTGATCAGGATGAAGCGCTAACAGAAGATGAATGAATTATTTATTTATTCACGCAAATATACTTATCCTTGGAGAGTGCGCTGGTGGGATTTGTTCTGCAGCCTTGAGTTTAAACCCCTTCGGTTCTAGACTAAACAACTGTTGAATTCCCAGAAGCCCTAGGCTCCTTTCAGTAAAAAAAAAAAAAAAAAAAGAGAGAGAGAAAGACTTAGGACACTGTCCTTGAGGGAGAGTCCACAGCAATGAACAGAATGAGTCCAGAAAAAAATAAAAATAAAAAAACAAGACCTTGCGCATTCTCAGATTGATTTAGAGCTTCTCCAAATATTGGGTTAAATGTTAGTTGACGTCTCTGGAGAAATAACATGTATAAATACAAAACGAGCCATTTTTTCTCAGGTTTATGAGCATAATATCTGGGTTATGTAAGAGAATGTGGATTTCATACAGAGCTGTTAGTATTTTGGCTCGTTTATTGAGAAAGGATTGAGATAATCACTCCAAATGGTGGATGGAACCATTTTCCATTTCACAATCTGTGCACATGTTTGTTTTCTATGCTTTCTTGTTTCTGACTGGACATTTTTTGGTCATTTTCCATAAACCCAGAGTAAACAAAAGCCTTTGAGCTGCTCTCGCTCCACCTTTGAGTCATTTGTGTCTCGTGGCAGAACTGAGGGGTGTTTTTTTCGTGTGTTTGATGTAATGTGTGGAAAAAAGTATTTAAAAATCTCTGTAACAGATGTGGTCTATGCTACAGAGCTGCTTTTGTTTATACTTCACTTTTCCACATGCTATTGTCTATGGGAAATGTTTGGAATTACTTGAAATATTAATCATTTTGTTATTTTACATATGGTTTTTCTTTAAAGCATTTAGATTTTAAGTAAGATATCCATGCCAGTATTCTGAAGCATTTGTTTCCGATGGGTTGCTTCTTCTTACAGTGCTATTTTGAGTATACCGGACCACCTCTGCTGTAAGAGGGTGATCCAGTGGAACAGACAAAGCCCCAGCAGAACCAGAGGAATAACTCCTGAAGCTGCAGACGTCCTAATGAGCTTAGAGAAGTGAAGAATGTGAGGCAGTCAGACGCAAGAAGGAGGCCCAGGTTATTTCTGACTTGTGCAGAGTTCAGGAGGCCATTGAAGAGCATGAGTCCTAGAACTAAACCAGGATTAGGAAATTGGTCCGTTTTAGAGTTCTGTTCAAGGATGTATTTAAAGCCTTGGTTCCGACCAAACCCACAATGTTTTCAGCATAACTCTGGGTTTCTGGGAGGTAGTGACACCCTTTGGGGTCTCGACGTGATCCCAGTGAGGTCGAGGGATTTTATAAAATAGATGCAAACTGATGCATAGGACTTCCAGAACCAATTAGCAACTTAATTAATTTATGAGACTTCTTAATGTGTACTGGAACAATTTATTTCTCTATTAGCCCTACTTAGTACTCCTATTAATTTAACTATTTCAATTTTAGTAGTCATCAAGATAGGCCTATATCGTATAACGTTATTAATATGCCAAGATTTGTTGATGATGAATCATGAATTGGTAGGTTATCCCAACACCAATCACTTAATCTGGTTTTGAGTCAGAGTCATGCTTTAGAGAAATATTTGAGAATGGTGTCCCAACCTGAAATGGGGGGCTGGGACCTGTTGAGTTTGGAAAAATACTTAGATTAAGACATCACATGGATTTAGATTCCCTGGGGCTCTAATGAGTATATACTTTGCCCAAGTGGCTGTACTTTGTTACATTCACTAGCTTCATAGGTGCTAGTCTAGGTTGTGTCAAGGCAAAAAAGGCTCCAAATATGGCAAACATGTCAAAATATAAAAATTGCAGGTAGGGTTAAATAAATTGGAGCTTGTACAAACCTAAATGATATCACCCTGAAAGTAAGTCTACTTTTAAAACGTAGGTTACGCTTTCATTCGTGCGAGATCAGTTAACTGGTTGTGGATTGTTAGCAAGTAGCATGGTTCATATCTCGGCTCAAATCTCACAACTTAGAGCAATCAATTAATTATTTTGTTTTTTTAATTTGTGCTTCCCACTGACTTTTGCCCATACTTAAATCCAGCTTAGATTTAGAATTCCTTATATGGGCATGTTTCCCACTACAAAATATTTATATAACTGTAGGCACAAGAGTCAAACATCGAAGTGCAGAGGTCCGCTTTAAGAGCGCCCCCAGCGGTCCGGAGTAGCAGTGCAAACACCGCTATTCTTCTCAAACTCAACAGTGTAGCGGTTATCATCAGATGCTCACCGCGGTTGTCGCTGATTGGCCGCGAGATGCTCTGCAACCAATGAGCGCCCGGCGACGTCACACCGCGCAGGCAGTAGAGCTGAGGATCGAATCTCACACCTCAATCAGTGCGTTGCCTGCAGCAACAGAGAGAGAGAGAGAGAGAGAGAGAGAGAGAGAGAGAGAGGGGAAAAAAACGAGGAGAGGGAGAAGAAATAACAGTAGAGGAGAGCAGACAGAAAGAGAGAGGAGTGAAGGAGAAACGAAGGAATAACAACAAAATTATAAAAATCATAAGAAGACAAAAATAAAGACCTTAGGACAAAGACATGGTGTGAGCACGAGGGCACGTTTACTGCCCTCGAAATACAGGTTTCATCTCCTGTATTATTATTATTTTTTTGTATTTTTAGTATTTTACCAGTTTGGGGAGCAATGCATCCGAGGAATCATTGACTAAAAGAGGAGGAGGAGGAGGAGGAGGAAGGTTTTTCCCACAGGCTTGCAGACACTGGGTTATTTTTTAAAGAGAGGAAAAAAGAGAGAGAAAACCTCGCTGTAACTGGACCGGACTCGACCGGACCTCAGTTCTGCAGAGGCTTGGACCCGGCTCTGCAGCGTTTCTCTTCATTTTATTCCCTTTTCCTCTTTTTTTGCTTCGTTTCCATCGGTTCTGATCATGTTGCGGTACGCAGCGGATGTTCTGGTCGTGGCTTTGCTGTTTTTGGGCTTTTTGCACAGTTTGGAGGTGATTATTCCCGCGATAGCAGTCGATGGTAAGGAACAGCATTCAGCTTTCTCAACTTCACAATGGTTTTTATTTTGCATTTCGTGCACGCGTGTGCAGCATTAAAGGGCCCATATCGCTAGGAAAACCTACACTGGAAGCACTTATTTGACGTGGTCTAAAGAGTCTGTTGTTTTGTGTGTTTGGGTGTGTGAGAAAGTTTAAGAATGTCTCATCTATGCACTCCAAAAATAGCCTTTTATGAATTAACAGTTTCTGTGATGTCATAAAAACACATTTGCAAACCAGGGACGGGTATTTCTCACTTTGCCAGGAAACTTAAAATATCCTCAGCTGTGGCTGAAAGGTGTCTGCTTAACAAAGGTCCTACTTTTGAGATGTATTTTTGTATACATTTGTAAATGTTTTGTGATGTCATAAACAGACTCATTTGCAAAGCAAAGATTCCTTTGATTTCTTTAAAGTTTTAAAATGTCCTGTTAGTAGAGCCATTATGACGTCACAAAAACAAACTCATTTGCAAATTTGTTTGTTTGTGTGTTTATTTTTGTTTGTTTGTTCATACATTTTTTAAATCAAAATGTCTCATGTGGTGTGCAGACTTTGATGGAAAATACAGGTTAATGTTCCAAAACATTACAAGCCAGTGTTTGTGATGTCATAAAACAAACACATTTATGCATACTTGGGTTTGTTAAAGATTCAGATAATTCATAATTAAGCCTGTTTCTGCCTTGTTTGGTTTGTAAAATCGCAAAGACAAACACATTAAGGTGTCAACATTTCTTTGTGGTGTGCAGAGTTTGATGTCACAAACTTACACATTCACAAACTGAGTGCTTATTAAGTCTGAAGACATCCAGTTCATACTGCGTACAATAAGCTTCCTCTGAACTGTGATTTTACAAGAAGTTAGTCCTTTACCAACCGCAATTGGAAGAGCATTGTTTTGTGTTTGGGGGCTCACAATGACAACCTCATTTACAAACCAATCTATCTTTCATTATGTAGTGTGTATGCTGTGTGGTTAAAAATCTATTCGTCTTCCTGTTTTTTGAATAAACAAATTAGATGTTTGAAAAAACAAAGAATAGACAGATTGTTTAAAGGGAAGCTGGACATGGCCATTTTCATTACATGTGAATTCATTTTGATCCACAGATCTCTTTTAGAAATCATGAGAAATGGCAGTATATTGGCTCTTTAATGGTTAAAGTGCTGGTACTCCCCTGTGCGGTAAGATGGATGGCTCCTGAGTGGCTGCTGCTCCATCTCTCACCTTGTTGTGGAATTTATCTGTAAACCAGTGTTTGTCTGAGTGTTTGTCTTTGTAGCAGACAGTCTGGATCCGGTGTGCACTTGATTTCTTTATTGAAGAGCCGTGTTTCTCCTGTAAACCTTGAAGATGTGGCTTTTTTGTAGCAGTTGTCTGAGGATGTGGAGTGGAAATGACTGAGACTCGAATGAGGGTGATTGCTATGTGACTTTAGATTTCTCTTTTTGATATTTATCCATATTTTCCTCAGTTTTTCTCTGAATTTTCCTATTGTTTCCCCCATTTTATCTCTTCCCCCTGGTCTGGTTATACATTCTCTGAGCTCCTGAGGTTTCACGCATATCTCCAGCTCATAAAATAAAACATTTCTTATTTGTCAATCAGGTTGTGTCTGACTGTGCACTTTCAAAATTCCGAAAACAACAATTATTTTAGCCACAACCCAGAGCTTAGAATGACATCTGCGAAGTTCCACAATTTAAAGGAATAGTTTGGTGAAAGATCTAATTTACACAATTTTCCAGTAAAGCCAGCTGTGGTCAATTGTTTGAGAATTTTGTTTCGTAAATGTAGAACTCTAGCTGCAGCGCTAACAGCGCTAACACCGCTAACAAAGTGTAGAACCCGGTAGTCTCCCACATAGCCTATATATTTTCTGTAAACATACATCACCAAAACAACCCACAAACTGCTTCCAGGGGGGCCATTCCCATTCCCTAAAACAGGATTTCTCAGTTTAATCAAATAGTTTAAGCCCGTAGCCTATCCCACAGGAAAAGTGCTGACATTATTACATTTCGACTTTATCGTCCTGACTGAGAAATCCTGCTTTACTCCCAGGTCTTAATGAAGGCTTCACAAGCTAGCTGATGTTCTTTAGCTCACACACTCGGACTCCGGGGATTTGAGAAATCTGTGCAGATACATGACATAGTAACATTGAACTTTGTTGTAGTTTCAAAGCTCACTTAACAGTCTCTGTGTAGAAACTAAGCCTGGTTTGAATGTCTTGTGATGTCACAAGCTTTATATCTCCCTGTTCTGCCTGTTATTGAGGCGTAATCCAGTGCTAGAGTCACAGATCTTAGCTTGCCATGTGGCTTTAGAACTTTTCTGTCCCCCCCCCTTTCCATTTTCTTCAATCTGACTCTTCTGAAGCCCGGGGAGAACATTCTCATGCCTCTAAGCATTTTCATTTATAAAACACAGAGAAAATCTGGGGGAAAAAAAGCTAAAGCTTCACAGTGGTAGTTCTCTCATCTCTGTGTGTGTGTGTATGGAAGTTGAACCTGTTTTGAAACATGTAAATTAAACATGTTTGTGATGTCACAAACCTCATATATAAACATACAAGCTTATCATGTTTTGAGCATGTTGTTGTTGTTGGCAAAAAATCATTTACAAATTTCTAACCTGAGGCCCATGTTATAGAGATTTTATTTTGTTTGCTTTCTTTTAAATATTTATTTATTTATTTATTTATTTATTTATTTATTTAACTAAGAGCTTAGTATAGTACACAAGTTAAGGAGTATTTCTGGCCTTGAACCCCCGAGCATTCATAAAGCATTTAAGAAAAAAAAATCACCAGAATTCATGGAGTTTAATGTGAACAGAACTGCAAAAGTGGTTGGATGAGACTCGAGGAAGTTCTAGACTGTGGTTCTGTGCAGATGTGGAAGAGAAACTTAAAAACAAAAGCAACAGGCCAACAAAAAAAACAACAGACCCTCCAGCTTCTGGAAACTATTAAAAGAAAGAGCTCGAAGACAGAGGTGTCGCATTTGCTGAAAAATTCTCTGTCTTTTCTGGCAGAGTGGTGTTTTTCCTGTAAGTAATCACACCCTGTGGAGAAATCCCTAAAATAACCGGGCTCTTTAACATCTGCTCGGCCTGTTTGTGTCCTCACCAAGTAAAAAAACACCCTTGCTTTGATATTTTTTGGTATAAAATCTTTTTCCCCCCATCTTTTTTTAAATTGTATTAAAAAATCCAGAAAATGTATTTATTTCCAGTTAAAAGCCACAGCTAAATATTCTCAATAAACCTGCAGCCACTCCTCCAAAGTTTAGTTTCAGAAGCTGGTTTAGCATTTTAAGCTAATTTTAGTGTATTTGAGAACATTAAGGGGACATATCTTCTGTAAAAACACCACAAGGACTGAACATAGCAGTGTTCTCCCCTGTCCAAACAAACCTGTATAGAGTGGCCAGTTTCAGTGCCTGTTCATTTAAATGAAAATGACCCACTGGCCGCTCACCCCAGGGTCCGGTGCTGTGATTGTAGAGACTCAGAATAGTGGGTGGGACTGTTCTAAAGTTTCAGCACTTGTCAGAAGCAGAGCAGAATCAGAATGTCTTGATTTATTCAAGGTTTTCAGGTCTTGTTTCCCTCAAATCAATAAGATAATGCACTTATCATGTGGTTTATTTTTCTATAATATGTTCCCTTTAATAAAAGAAATATGAAATATTAAATATGCAGAAAGCTGTTCTCTGTAGAGGGCGTGTTCAGCAAAACTGAGCCCAACTTCTCATGCCCTGGAGATTTCTGTACATTTTAATGCACTTCTTCATTCTATTAACATTTCTTTGATTCAATTAGAGCCCAAAATCAAAATTCAGTCTGTGTGGTGATACGTGTGTTTACCAGACTCTTTCACTATTGTACGCTGGACATTAGTATGGACACTTCACAGGCTTCAGTGACTGGGCAGTGACTCTGAATGGTTTGTCCAGGGTTTTTTTTTTAGTAGCCCTTTATAATGAGTGCATTCAACCATTTTAAGCTGCATCCAATTGCTGACAGGTTGTGTAGCTTCTATAGATGGAGCACAGCACTTGAGCATAAGATTGCCACCCCCAATGCCAAGAGTCAGCCAGAGGGCTATAAAGCTTCCCGGCACTGGCCTGTGGAGCAGTGGAAGATTGGACACCAATAGAGGGAAGACACTCCTGATTAATGCTCTTCAATCAGAATCAGAACATTTTAGAATTCACAAAAAATGAAAAACAATGCCTAGAATTAAAAATAATAAATATATATTTCTGATATAATTTTTGGCACAGCCCTCGTTTAATGAATTTTTTATGTAATTCTCCAAATTTAAAAAATGAAAGCTCTTGCTGTAAACAGAGAAAGTGATTTATTCCTGAGACACTTTTAAAGCCAGCATTCACTCGTTTTTTTTTTTTTTTTTGTCTGTCTAAAACCCCTGGCAACG
This sequence comes from Hoplias malabaricus, assembly GCF_029633855.1. Classification (NCBI taxonomy): domain Eukaryota; kingdom Metazoa; phylum Chordata; class Actinopteri; order Characiformes; family Erythrinidae; genus Hoplias; species Hoplias malabaricus. The sequence continues at coordinate 23,703,582 of NC_089804.1, read as the reverse complement.
GCCTTTTATCTCTGTGGCAGGTAATCTACCTCTCCGGACAAATGACATTTGAGGAAGAGGGAGAGAGAGAGAGTGGTTTGAGCCAAAGATAGGAGAAAGAGGGAAGAAGATGGAGACATGAAAGGGGGGGAGAGAAGGAAGAACAGAGAAAAGTAAGGGAAAGGGAAGATGGACATGTGGTACATGAAGAGAGAAAGGAGGGAAGATGGAGGGGGGAGGGAAAGAGGTGGTGAAGACTGGAGAGGAAGAGAAAGGGAATGTTGTGTGAAGAGAGAGAGAGAGAGAGAGGGATTGGAAGACATGGGGGAGGTATAGGGGACGAGATGGAAGATGTTGGGGGAGAGAAAAAGGGAAGATTGGAGAAGTAGTGAGGGAGGGAAATATTAGGAAGAGGGAAGATAAAGAAAATTAAAGCAGAAGAGAGAGTAAATGGGGCGAGAGAGAGAGCGAGAAAACATTCAGCCTTCTGCAAAACATCTGGACAGAAAAAGGTCATTAATCTAAAAAGTATGTGTACGACAGTTGGAGCAGAGGTCTCTCCTCTCTCTCTCTCTCTCTGTCTTTCTCTCTCTCTCTCTCTCTCTCTCTCTCTCTCTCTCTCTCTCTCTCTCTCTTTCTCTCTCTCACTTTAAAACAGTGCTGTGTAATGCGTTTACTGTGTCCAGCGTCAGTGATGTGGAGGTCTGGGCTCTGGGTCATTCAGGCCACTCTCTATTCTTTTATTCTTTGGTGCACCATGTTCGTGACTGGGTTTTGTCTCCAGCTCCACATCCTTTCAGACACATGGTTCTCCTCAGAGTGGAAGGATGGACCCTAGCAGCTGTGGGTGTGTTCAGATGTGCAGTGAGAGCGGAGCTGGATTTTCTCCTCTCTCTGTCTCAAAGATGAAAGCTCCCAGTGCTGTTTATCTGATGGGCAGCAGTTTCAGGGAGAGACACCAGGGCCTTGCGTGATTGTTATGGGTTCCATGTCTGTTTTTGTGTTATGGTTTTCGATCTAGATTCTTCAGTCTTTATTTTGTCTTTATAAATCTGATAAAAGAGAGAGCGCATTCTCCCTCCTGCTCTTTCTCTCTGTCTTAATCTGTCCTTACATTCTTGCCTGACTTACATGCGCGTCCTCTACTGTCCGATCTAATCTCCCTGCCTCTGTCCGATGGAGCAGAGAAGGTATATTTAACATTGTTATCTGGTTACAGTGGCCCTTGTTGAGAGCGAGGGCTATATCAGGCAGGGAGTCTATCAGACAGTGCTTGAAGTTGATCTTAAGGATAAGGATCTGAGCCACTTTGATCGAGGCCAAACTGTGATGGCCATAATGTTTTGGTCAGAGCATTACAGAAATCCTCGTGTTTTCATGTGTTCCTTGTATGCGGTGGTCACTACTGACTAACCATGGTCCAAGGAAGGTCAACTGGGAAGTGAAAGCAAGCCCACAGAAGAGTGCTAGCATATGCTAACAACAAAACCAAAAACACAAAGTAATTCATTAATTCAAAGACAACCAAAAGTTACTAAAAGCTACACAATAAAAGTAAGTCTTTAAACATTTTTTAAATACATGACCTGAGACTGAATGTCTAATATCAGTGGGAAGATTGTTCCACAGTTTAGAAGCATACACTGCAAAAAGCTTATGACAATAGCCTAGCAATAAGCTAAACTCAAATTTAGAGGTACCGTTATTCTTGTAAATGTGATCGAAGTCAAACTCGAATTCATCCGACACTATAAACCTCCGTAATGCAGCTACGTAGCCGAGTATAATCTGAGCCACCGAGTTTAGCAAGTCAAGCTAACGTTAACTAACACCAACTAAAACAGGCGAAGTGAGTGTCCTTACCCTGTTTACCTCCATGTTACAGAGGCTCTTGAACACCTTTCGTTGGTGTCCTTACATGCCCATATTGTTGGAAAAGCGCCAGTGAAATGAGCTACAGATAACGGAGTGAGCGGATGGTCCTTTCCAAACTGCCCGTATAAAGTTGACAAATTTAGTCCATTTTCTGGGATCTTTGGGTCATTTGTGCACAGATGTCCCACTGTACATTGAATGATTGCAGCCAAAAACAACACACCAACACATCGCACTAAATTAAGTGCAACTTCTAGAGTTGTTGTCCACCATCTACGCCACAGGCAAGACACCTATTAGAGTTTCCGAACACCGTTGGGGGGGGACCAACGGTCTTTTAAACCTTATTCCTTGAATTAGTAAGAAATAAAATGTTTTCTGACTATCAATAAACACAAGTTAGGAACTCAAATTCCACTGTATTTATTTGGTGCTTAGCCTTTAAATAAAGGACAATGTGTCTGAGTGTGGTTAATTTAAAATGGCATGAGGTAAGAACTGTTCTCAGCGACTTTCATTTGCTGGTGGTATGAGGAAAGCTAAACTGATAGGTACATAAGAGAAAACTCTCTTGAGAAAACGTGAAGTAAAGACTAAACACTATTGAAGGAGTGTATTCTGCAGATTGGAGAGAGTAGACCCGGGGTTTGTTTGCACTGAATACGGCGCACCTGGCTCTGCTCCAGAGATTTGGTGGTTTTGTTGTGTCTGTTATGTGTTGTTTGTCGTAACGCCCTTTTTAAAGGTTTTTGGTGGGAAATGGGGGGTGGACCACAGTCTCATGTGCTGTCGCTGTTGGGAGAAAACAGAGCAAAATGTGGCCTGTGTGATTTGTTAATGTTTTAAATTTCCTCCATATGTTCAACTAAGCAAATAGATAAGAATAATAACAGCTCAGTTCTGTGCACTACAGCGTGATGTGTGTTTATCTGTGGTGGAATCTCCCTCAGTGTTTACTGGAATTTTCTGTGTTTTTGGGAATATTTTGCTTTGACAGGCAACCCATGGTTACACTCGCATAAACGTGTCCAAATGTGTTGGCGTCTCTGAAGCACATGCTGTGTCTTTACTGGTGGTGTTGCTTTCTGGAGGTTAATAAGTAAAAGTATCTAATTTGTACAACAGGTATGGTCCTATTTATTTATTTGTACATTAAATTCCATTAAACATTAAAGTAACGCTAGGTAAGGTTTGGGTTTTTTGCTTCTGGTCCCCTCCCCAAGTTTATTTCATTTTTACAGCACTGTACTAAAATACAGCAAGTTAGTGTCGCAGTCACACAGCTCCAGGGACCTGGAGGTTGTGGGTTCGATTCCCGCTCCGGGTGACTGTCTGTGAGGAGTGTGGTGTATTCTCCCTGTGTCTGTGTGGGTTTCCTCCGGGTGACTGTCTGTGAGGAGTGTGGTGTATTCTCCCTGTGTCTGCGTGGGTTTCCTCTGGGTGAATGTCTGTGAGGAGTGTGGTGTGTTCTCTCTGTGTCTGCGTGGGTTTCCTCCGGGTGACTGTCTGTGAGGAGTGTGGTGTGTTCTCCCTGTGTCTGTGTGGGTTTCCTCCGGGTGCTCTGGTTTCCTCCCACATGTTGCTAGGTGGATTGGCGACTCAAGTGTCCATAGGGGGGTGTGTGTGTGTGCGCCCTGTGAAGGACTGGCGCCCCCTCCAGGGTGCATTCCCACCTTGCGCCCAATGATTCCAGGTAGGCTCTAGACCCACCGCGACCCTGAACTGGATAAACACTTACAGATAATGAATGAATGTACTAAAATAAATTGGGGGGTGGGAGGGGCTTATACTCAGCGTATCTTCTAGAGTGCTGAGATCAGAGTAGCAATCACCAAGGCTCTATTCTCTATCACAGGCCAGTGAAGCATCCCAATGGTTTTGAAATTTGTTATTTTACGGTAAAAGTATTGCATACTGTTCCTTTAAAGGATGTTTCCTGCAAAGACATTTACGTCTCACTCAAAGAATTTGGCAAAAGGAATGAGAAAGTTGGCCAGTTCACTGTTTAATTTTGCAGATACGTGGAAGGTATTCTTTTAGTGTGAGTAATATAGGGCTTTATATGAAAATCTCCTCATCTCAGCGTCCTGAACGGCTCAGTAATACCTCGGCTGTGGCGTCCAGCCTCATTTCATGTTGTTTTTAATACAAAACCAGATGTAATTATCACTATCTGGAGCCAAGAGCCGTGGCATCCAGATTTTATCACGGTGTCGTGCCCCGTTCTTAACAAATCCAGGAATATTAGCCTTTTCCAAGATGGGGAAAATAAAAATGTATAAGCTTAATTTAATGTAATTAAAAGCAGGAGCTTTTATTTTTATTTTATTTATTTTTTAAACTGAAAAGAACATAGTGAAACACTTTGTTTGGTGTCTCTTTACAGTAGGTTATTGCTAATTACACCGACGCTTATACGTAGTTCATTTTCAGTGACGTGTGTGTGTGTGTACTTCAACCTCTATAAAGGCTTATTCCAACAAACATATTTATGTCTGGCTTTGTCAGTTTTCTCGCAAGACTAAAGTAGGGGATGTGTAGCCCGATGAACGATGATCCACAGTAAACTCATGGAAAAAAATGATATTTTTGCCGTTCTCAGCCTTAACTTCTGAATGAAAGCTAATGGCTAGTAGCACTGGGAGTTGTCCTTGGAGGGTAAAGGGGTTAGTGTTTGACTGGTGCTGTAACTCTGTGATTGCTCATTTTTACAGATGATGGGTTTTAATGTGTTGTTGAGAGTGCGGTGTCCTGTAACCAGGCATTAACTACAGTGTAGGTTTGGTAACTTTACCACAAAATGAGCTGAGCTCAAGTTAAACTGTGAAGTCAGAAGTTTAGATCAGAACTTCTGTTGATTTTAGACATGTAGAGTTTCATCTACGTTCAAACGAGAATTCAGAATATTCCCCATCCCGGAACACAAAGGAGCCAGACTGTCCAAAATTCTTGCATAACCCCATAATTCAGTGTTAATGAATGGTGGTGGTGGTGAATGGAACCAGGCGTCTCCACGTCTACAACACGGCTCCAGTGTTTTATTTCCTCTCCACAACCAGCAATGACCTCCACCAACTTTGGATGGAATGATGATGGAAAGTCAGTAAGTTTCTTTAACTCACAGTGACCTGCGAATTCCTCTCTGCCAGGGAATGAGTTTAAAAATGTTTGTAAGATGAATTATGAAACATCAGTTGGACTTGATATTGCGTACTAAATATTAATGTATTATTAAAGACAAAAGCTGCTTATTGGACGTCATGTGAAGAACACGGAGAAAATGGATATAGTTTGGTTGCCACTAATGGTTTTGGCTTGGGTTTTTACTGGAAGTTGAACTGGGCTGTTTCCCAAAAACATCTTGGTGTTAAGATCTGAGAGTTTGTGATGCGTGTGCGACCGTTTAAGGATCATCTTTGTGCTATTAGACCCAGATTTTTCAGTGTTTATATTTTATATTCATTCTTATTTGATATATTTTGGTTCGACACACACACACAGCTAGTTTTGTCCAGCCACCCCACACCCCTGCTGTGCTTGAGCATTTTTCTCTCTGTAAATGTGATCAGATCTGATCTGAGGTCATTAGCACACACCGGGGGGGGGGGTGGGGGGCTTTTGAGGTCTTTGGTATTTACCCTGGTCCCAAAATGATCCCCGATCCCTCTGTAGACAAAAAAAGATGGAGAGAGAAGAACCCTGAAAAACAGAGGTGCTAGGGTAGACTTGCACTGTGTGTGTGTGTAAACATTAGTAAGTTAAGGTACTGATGTTAGTAATTATTTCCTGATCGTAAACACCACTCAAGCATGTCCTAGAGGTATTGGATGGAGCTCCATCACTACTCCAGAGAACAGTGCTGCAGGGCTTCATTCCCCTCTGGCCTCTTTGGTGACCTTCGTCCTAAGTGCTGTGTCCTGTTATAAAATTATACTTTGGGCGTATAGTGTGTGAATAGCCTTTCACTCAAACTTTTCTTTCTCTTTGGTCTCAAAGTAATGAAGGTTTTTCTTTTTTTTTTTTTCTTGTGTGTGTTTCGCCAAAGTCTCTGTGACCTCTGTCTTTAAAGACCTTGAGGTTGGTTTCTCCCTTTTATTTCACTGTCAGACATTGAGCAGACTGGATTAATCGAGTTTTATTAAATAATGACTGTTTGATATTAACGTCCAGAATGTGACCTTGTAATATACTACAGTTCATAAAAGTCCACTCCTTTGTGTAACTTTCTGGAAAAAAAAGTAGACTAAATTACTTAATTTGTACTGTGTTATTTATTTATTTATTTTATTATATATTTCATTTGGGGCAGCACAGTGTTGCAGCAGGCAGGTTTCGCAGTCACACAGCTCCAGGGACCTGGAGGTTGTGGGTTCGATTCCTGCTCCGGGTGACTGTCTGTGAGGAGTGTGGTGTGTTCTCCCTGTGTCTGCGTGGGTTTCCTCCGGGTGACTGTCTGTGAGGAGTGTGGTGTGTTCTCCCTGTGTCTGCGTGGGTTTCCTCCGGGTGACTGTCTGTGAGGAGTGTGGTGTGTTTTCCCTGTGTCTGTGTGGGTTTCCTCCGGGTGACTGTCTGTGAGGAGTGTGGTGTGTTCTCCCTGTGTCTGCGTGGGTTTCCTTCGGGGTGACTGTCTGTGAAGAGTGTGATGTGTGCTCCCTGTGTCTGCATGGGTTTCCTCCGGGTGACTGTCTGTGAGGAGTGTGGTGTGTTCTCCCTGTGTCTGCGTGGGTTTCCACCGGGTGACTGTTTGTGAGGAGTGTGGTGTGTTCTCCCTGTGTCTGCGTGGGTTCCCTCCGGGGGCTCCGGTTTCCTCCCACAGTCCAAAAACACACGTTGGTAGGTGGATTGGCGACTAAATTGTCCGTAGGTGTGAGTGTGTGTCGCCCTGTGAAGGACTGCCGTCCCCTCCAGGGTGTGTTCCTGCCTTGCGCCCAATGATTCCAGCTAGACTCTGGACCCACCGTGACCCTGAACTGGATAAGGGTTACAGATAATGAATGAATGAATATATTTCATTTGTGTAGGCTTCCTTCTCTCTGTGAGGGGTTCTTCTCTCCAGTGACACATCCTTTCAGACCCATATTGTTGATTTTATTTATTTTTAATTTTCCTCACAGTGGAAGCATGGATGCTAACAGACGTTAATATTTAGACCTGAATTAAGAGGGTGCCCCCCCCTCCTCTATTAATCTCTTTCGAGTTGTTTGTGATGAGGACAGTTTCGGTGAGAGACGCTAAGGTCTTACACGGCAAGCTTTGTAGCTTTTATCCTGGTATTTGTTTGGACCAAGTGCTTTTTGGCATTAAGAGTGTGTTGGGAATTCTGGTTTTTTTTTTTTTTTTTTTTTTTTTTTTTTTTTTTTTTTTTTTTTTTTTCTTTTCTTGTCTGCCATAACATCATTAGACACTGTAAATAAATAGTTTAGATTTGTCTCACTTTCTCATAGTTGCAGTGGTAAATGCTTTAAATGTAGACCCCAGTGAAACTGTCTAAAGACTTCCAGCACCGCTGGGGATCCATCTGTTAAAATAAACCTCACTGTAACCTCTTAAACGATGACCAGAAAAATGTTTAATGAAAATATATATATATTTTTTTCTGTGCCCCCACTCAGTTCTGATTTTCTTGTTTGTGTTGAAAGAGCTGCCAGCGTCTCTGGCCTTTAACTCAAGGCTTTTTTCTGTTTTTTTGAGAAACACAGCTTGAACAGGGTTTCATAACAGGACCAATACAGCGGGGTTCCTTTCCTTCTCTCTCCTTCTCTTACTCTTCAGTTAAAGAAAGTAAGAGAGATTCTTCACTCACCAGAGGATCCTTGCATTTTCTTTCCTTTTTTTTTTTTTTTTTAATTTTTACATTTTTAAAGAACTGAAAATAGTTTTCTCGACCAGACCCAACAAGCTGATGTTAGCAGTTAGTATTTTCCTCCAAGTGTGAAACAGTGTTGAGCTGATGTCATGGAATTAGATGTTAATTCTGTTGAGCCTTCCGGAGGTGTTCTGGGTGGAATCCAGTGGGGGAGGGGCCTACCTGATGACCCCCGTGAGGAGCGGGTGTTTGTCGTCGGTGATAGAATGACCTCATTGATTAGGGGCCTGTTTCCTGTCGTCTAATGTTGTGTAATTTAATTGAATTCATAATGCTCTTTTTATATTTCTGCTCTCACATCTTAATCCTTCCTCATGTTCTGAGGGGGCTTTTGAGTTTTGGTTCCCGTTAGTCGTTCCTCCTCTAGTTCTGAAGGAAGTTTTTGAGTCTCGGTTCCTCTCAATAATTCTTCCTTTCGTTCTAAAGGAGTTCTTTTCTGCATCACTGTCTTGGGGCTAGGACTGGGCAGCAGTAGGGTCCTGGGTTTAGTGTTTCTGTGAGGAGTGTGGTGTGTTCTCCATGTGTCTGTGTGGGTTTCCTCCGGGTGACTGTCTGTGAGGAGTTTGGTGTGTTCTCCCTGTGTCTGCGTGGGTTTCCTCCGGGTGATTGTCTGTGAGGAGTTTGGTGTGTTCTCCCTGTGTCTGCGTGGGTTTCCTCAGGGTGACTGTCTATGAGGAGTGTGGTGTTTTCTCCCTGTGTCTGTGTGGGTTTCCTCTAGGTTTTCCATTGTGCTCTGTATGATTCTGGCTGGCTGCTAGACCCATCACAACCCTGATCAGAATTAAGTGGCTATGGAAAATGTGAATGAAAATTAGTGTTTTCCTCCAGGCATGTTGGAAATAAAATCGTTTGTTGTTGTACACTTCTTCTTGTGCAGTATACTATATTTAAAAATGCTATTCAGTGCTGTTCAAACTCTTTTTGGTTTTGGTTTTTCAGTGTAACTTCAGTTAAGGACTTCTCTTAGTTGGTTTTGGATGAACATACCAGAGGAACATTCTGGAGATGTTTTAGGTGAAGTTATGGCTTGTGTGGGCTTTGCTTTGGAATTTAAACCCCATTTATTCATTTCTCTTGGTTCATTGTTTGTTCTGTTTTGTTTTATTCTTTTCTTCAAACACTTACTCCGACTCGACGTCAGTGGAACTTGTTGCACTTCAACACCGTCACTTTGTTCACATCTTAACCATTTCATTATGGAGAGTTTGTTTAAACGATTAGAATTCTCCTTTAAGTTCTTCGTGATTATGGTCTGAAAAATATGCTCCAGTTGAGGACTTCTTGATTAGAGGCCACTTCAATCAAACTCTTGCTGAGTTTTAGCAGCTCCTTGACGTGCAATCAGAAATAATTTGTTCCACTTTAACGCTTGAAAGCACAGAGCATTTATTAAACATTTTGATTTTTCTCTCGTTTTCACAGACAGATCAGGTTCAAGTGCCAACCAAAATGTTCTTCATGTTTCTGAAATAAACTGTAATCATTGGAATAAAATGTAAACATTGGTTAAAGAGATAAAAACATAATGTTCGCTCCTAGCACTAACACCTTCTGTGCACTGCAGTGACGTCACACGGAACGTGAGTAATGTTCGCTCCTAGCACTAACACCTTCTGTGCACTGCAGTGACGTCACACGGAACGTGAGTCTACTGTTAAACTTTAACGCTATTGGAAACCAACAGCTACTCCTCAAAATGGAGCCTTAAGATGACGTAATCTCTTAAATCCCACACTGGACGTGTGTGTGTGTGTGTTGGTGGGGGGTGGTAGGGGGATTGTGCTGAGGTTTACTGTCGCATTATGTCAAAAGTATGTAGCGTATTAGCATGAAGCAATATTCATATCAACTTCTTATTAAGCTGTGAATTTAGAGCAGTGACACTGAGTGGAAAACTGAACACAGAACAAACAAATCCGATTTGGAATATTGGTTTTCCACAGGACACGTTATAACGGAGATGATCAGTCATCACGTTCATTTCTCTCCTAGATCTCAGACCCGGAATTCTTTCTATGGGTATGACTCTATTCAGAATGACCATGACTTTACTTGTGAAGAAGACTTGTTTATCATATAAAGCTATAGTTATTTGTAGGCTTTAGGAATGGGCAGCACGTGGTGCTGCAGGTAAGGTCGCTGTCACACAGCTCCTGGGGTTGTGGGTTCGAGCCCTGAATCAGGTGACTGTGAGGAGTTTGGAATGTTCTCTCTTTGTCCGCACAGGTTTCCTCCAGATGCTGTGGTCCAAAAACACGTTGGTAGGTGGATTGGCTAATCAAGTGTCCATGGGTGTGAATGCGTGTGTGTTGCCCTGAGGAGGACTAACGTCCCCTCCAGGGCGTGTTCCCGCCTTGCGCCCAGTGATTGAAGGTAGATTTCCACCTTGACCCTCAAATGGTTAAATGCTTACAGACAATGAATGTATTAGGAATAGTGTATATATTTCACTTTTTCTGTAAACAGTTAAAAAATAGTTTTAAATATAACATAAAATAGCATCTATTTTGTTCCAACTGAAGCTGAATATAAGCTGTTCTCTACAGCAGAGTGTGTTGTTGGTGTTGTGTGGATGTTATATGAACTCCAGCTTTTTCCAGCTGTGTTCTCTTCACATCTGCACATTGTTCTGTTTTTAGTGGCAGAACCACGCGGCTCCCATTGTGTTTGTCATTGAAGAAGAGTGTAGTACAGTGGTATTTGTTCAAAGAGAGCTTTTTGTAGTCTTTCTAATAAATGTACAGGCTCTCGACCAGCTTCTTAAACGCTGTTTCATTTTTGATAATGACATAGTTCACCAGTAGGTGGAGAATAAATTGTATTGAAAAAATGGCACCTAATGGAAAGTGAGTCTCCGGAATAGAGAGGATTCTGGAATAAAGACAGTCAGTGGACAGAGTAAACACTGATTTATATTTCATTGTTGAGGTCTCTATTCTTTCTGACACTGTGAAGTATGTTGTACGTTTGTGAAGTGGGTAGAGCGTACTGCTGCAGGAAATGTGCAGTTTGTTTTCTCTTTGGGGGATGCTTTTTGGTGGAAGGCAGGGGGTATATTTTGGGTTGGTTTAGTTTGGGTGAAATAGTGGAGGTATATTTTAAAGTTGTGTTATGGTCAGGTTGTGTTTGTATAGGTGGATGTTCATTTTTTCTTTTGGTTGGAGTGGTATAATTTCGGGGGTTGTATAGGAGATACTATTCGGGGGGTGGTATGTTTACAGGGGGGTTATATGTGAGATATGTTGGTGGGGTGGTATATTTTATATTTATAAGGGGTGCACATCCTCCTTGACTGAGTATTTCCGGAGACACAGAGCCAAGTGCAGAAAATAGTGTTTCATTGTGACAGGTGTGTGCCCCTGTGTGTGTACTCGTCTTGCTACCTTTCCCAGGATCATATATCTTCTGCATGATGTGATAATGTGAGATGTTGGGCCAGCGAGGAAAGTTTGTGCCCTAGATGTTCAATAAGTTTTTGTAAAACCCGAACAGCAGAGAGGTTGCTTTAGTTACCAAGGTCAAGTCCTCACAAGTATAGTGAAATCAGTGTGTGCATGTTTGTAACATGAGTCCCCCAAACCTATGTTTGGTATTGTAAATTTGCGTCTCATTTACAGCGTGACCGAGATTCTGCCTCACTGACCTCTGTCTCCACATGCTTCTCTCTCTCTCTCTCTCTCTCTCTCTCTCTCTCTCTCTCTCTCTCTCTCTCTCAGACCAATATGATACTTAGCACTGGTGGTGGTGGAGTGTGTGTTGCGTTGGTACAAGTAGATCAAGCAGTTCTGCTGGAGTTTTAAACACTGTCCACTCTGTTAGACACACCTACCTAATTTTTCAACTTGTAGAGGTGAAGTCAGAGAGAGTAGCCCTGTTGCTGTACTGTATCTGTTCATTGGAATTGAAAAAATGGCCAGGGGGCATAGGAAAAGGTATCATTTTAGTTTTTCTGATCTGTTTGTGTTTATGTTTATATTTGAAATGTATAGTTCAGGTCCTAAAATCTGATTGGCTGACCAACTCAGTGGGTTAACAGTGGATACATGGTGTAAAGAGAGCGTCCAGATTTATATAATATTAATTAAATTCTAGATTAATATAAACAACAGTCCTAATCATTAAGTAGGTGTTTCATTTAGTGTCTAACTTTTGATGTAAGACAGCTTAGCTACAAGAGTTTACACAGGTGAAGGGATGGTTATTACAAATACTACTCATATGTGATTTAGTAATTGAACGCTGTCACTGTTTTATTAAAATATCCAAGAACACTTTGAAATCAGGAGACAATACAGTGCTTGGTTAAGTTAATTATTCTTAGCTTAGCCAGTTTCTTGAGCTAAAGGCTAAAAACACAGCCCAAGGCTAGCCATATATTTCCTGCAGATTCTCCTCTAGAGTTGGAGTACCTTCAGAAAGAGGACAGAAATGTAAGAATTACTCAACTAAAATCCCTCAATATACATTAACATATTTTGTTCAGCTATGCGTCGCCCTCATGTTGCTTAGTAACAGTGCCTGCCATTAATCAATTACGCTTTGTGGTGGACAAATGCTTTATAGTGAATGTTTGTTTATGAATTAATACATTTATGAATTGAACATTTGTGTATTTTGTTGGTTCACTGTTTTATTATAATGTGATGCGTCGTGCCAAAACCAATCTTCCCCATGGTAAAATAGCAGTAACGCACTGCTTCTCATGGTTAATTGCTTTAGTATGTTTAGATATATTAACTATTTAAACGGAACATAAAAATAGAATTAAGTTAGTTTTAACATATTAATGCTTATTTGTGTCTTTTGTGTTCATACATTTGTGTATTTGCATATAACTGTATCAGAGTTATACTATGTGTGACATCATTTGTCCATGAGGCTAACCTCTTGACCCACTTCTTTTTCCCCCTGGTGTTTTTAACTGCTGCTCTGTGCCTCTGTGTGACGTGTCTGAACTTAAAAACACTCAAATCGTTTTAACACATGTTCCCTTCCCCAGGCTCTGAACTGAGTTTCTTCACGTAATGGAGACTCTGGTCAGACAGACATTCGGATGAGATGAAAACAAAGAATAAATAAAGATTTTTTTTATTCGCTGGTATTGATTTTTGATACACATGATCCCACGTAACAGAAAAACCTACCAGATATACCCCTATATAAACTTTAAATATTTTTATATAAACTATTTTTAAATGGGAAATATGTTAACAATAGACATTTTAGAAGACAATTTATAGGATTTCCTTTACTTAAACCAGCTCAATATTACTCTCTAAACATAAGCCCTATTCAGGAGGGATGAATTTTACTCGCGGAGGTGGGGTTTTGTACATTGTAGATTTGGACAGTATAAGAATAAATGGGAAAAGCTACTCAATTTACACACAGCTGACACCCAAAAACACTGTAACATGTAGCTTACGCTAATCACATCCAGATGACGTACCAAACATGAGTCCAATAAATTCCTTAAACCTACTAAAGGCTTCACACATCTGAGGAGTTCTTTTGCACTGACCTGACGGACCCAAGTTATTTGTGCCAGGCATGAGGAAAGTAAATGCCTCCTTGAGCTTAACCATACTTGAGCTAAACTACAAAAATTCCTTTCCACACAAGTCTATTCACATGGGATTAATATAAACTGGGATTCAACAGCTTGTTTTAGAGAAGGACTATTTTCTAAAACAGGAACCCTGTGTATTTCTGTGAAATAGTGACATGGTGTATTAGAACGGGACTAAAATCACTGAGAAACTCTGGTAATTATACCCCGCCAACCTCTGCATGTAAAACTAATCTCATCTAAACAGGGCTTCAGTCAACTCGGGCCCGAGGTTTACACATTTTCCAATCCTCAGTCCAACTTAAAAACCTTGGTTAGTGGAAATATCCCCCCCCCCCCATATTTTCAGCGAAAGTTTAAAAACAAGGAGTGGACGAATGCCACAATGATCCCACAGTGTCCAGACCCCACATAAAGACCCTTTTATCAGTGGGATTCCTTAAAATAACCACCGCTCTGTGTTTATTCGGAAGAAAACACAAATAAACAAGTCCTCAGTGGCCACCTTAAACTGACCTGAAAAAATATTTTGAATTCATTCTTTCAATTTCCTCCATCTCTCCTTGCAAAAATAACAAAACAAACACTTTTGTCTAAATATCTGTTATACTCTGTGTACAGGCAGCTCTTAGCAGTGTCATGTGGGATTTGAATTAGCTGTAGCTGTAGCTGTAACCATCCTCAGGTTTAAGATTTATTACAAGAGTACACAGAAGGTTATCACTGTTTTAATCTTTTAGAAAGACGTATTTTGCTTTCAATTCTGCTTAACATACACTAATGTCTGCATAGGGAGAAGGAAGGAGGTTTATTGGAACAGAGCCCACATTTATGGTTGATGTCTCCTCTGTTCTGTGCAAAGAAAAACCGAATATAAACAATGTAAAATCTAAAACCCTTTACCAGACTTAATACATATTTTAAATTCTGTATAAGGTGTCACATTTTATACAGTCAAACATTCGGACACTAAATGGGTTAAAATGTTTCAGGTTAACCTCCAAATATTTAAAATCTATCCCTAACCCAAAATAAAATTTTGCGATATATTTATACACAGAGAATTTAGGTCAAAAATAAATTGAGTCAAAAATGGGCCACAGATGTGTCATTTATTAATGCAAGAAGAACAAACGCTAATACAGTGTCATTTGTTAAAAATGTAAATATTGGAGATGTGTTGATGAGATTTATAAACATATAGACCTTAGAATATTACACACTAAAATATTAACTTCATAAAATATTTACTTTTACTTGTTTTATACCAAATAATAGGGTCAGTGTTATATTTTATACTGTATTCTCCCTGTGTTGTCATGGGTTTCCTCCAGGTGCTCTGGTTTCCACTTACAGTCCAGAAATGCATGTTTAAAGGTGGATTGGCTACTCGTAAATGTCCATAGGTGAGTGTGTGTCTCCCTTTGAAGGACTGAAGCCCCCTCCGGGGATTCTGGGTAGGCTCTGGACCCACTGTGACACTGAAAATTAATAAGAGGGTACAGACAATAAGAGTGAATGAATGCATATATTTTATACACAGTTTTAAAAAAAAAAGCAAATAAACCCTTACAGTTGGAGTTTAAATCTGACTATTTCAAAATATTTTACTACATTTCATCACGTATTTCAAGAATAAACATAATCAGCTATTTTAATGTACAGTAGAATTGTTTATTTTCACTAACACTCCTCCTTTGCTGTGGAAGGCTGAACTTCTCAAGCATGTAATCTTCATATAAATCCTTTATGTTTATGTTGAATTCTTGTGATGATCTTTTATGTAAACTGGAGAAATATAAAACTAAGTGTCTGGGATTAATCCTTAATCCACTTTTAGGGTTTATTTTAAGTTTTGAGGCATGTTATTTATGTTTTTGAAAGTATTTTGACAGCGTTTGATGACTTGCGCAGGCCAGTCTGAACAGAAAGACGTGAAAAGAAGGCAGAAGTTTTTTTGGACGGAGGCTTGAGAATGAATTTGTGAACTCAGTGTAATTGTTGGACGCGAGTCCAAAACCGAGCTGAGGGTGGAAAATTCTAGATGAAGGAGAATTACGTAACAAAGTCCAGCAGAGATTTTAAAGACTGAACTCAGACATTCCTGGATTTTCACCTTCAGCTCTTTACCACTTCAAATTCCAAAGCCCTAGTCTGGGCTTTTTATAATTTGGCTTTTGTCTTAGTTGCACATGTTGTTTAGTCTCTTGTAGTTTGTTTTTCAATCAACTAAAAATATCTTTCTGGTCTTTACTAGAACAATGGACCGTTTAAGGATGCTCCCAAATTATTTTTGTGTGTGTTTCATTATAATTTCCAGACAACCATTAAGTCCAAATTGTTTTTCTCAGGTGATTTTTCTGGCTTTTGTGTATTACACAAGTCAAAGGAAACAAATGATTAAAAGATGCAGACCTCAAAAGAAAGCCTTGGGGATTCACTTGAAGAAAATGTAACATACTTCTAAACTTTTGATTTTGTACCATGACAAGTGTGTTTTATTACAATAATGTTATTTATTTATTTATTTATTTATTTAACGTTATGCTCCTGGCAGAAAAAAGAACCTGGTTTTTTTTTTAAGGGTTTTTCTGGGAAGAGGCCTGTGTGTGTGTGTGTGTGTGTGTGTGTGTGTGTGAGAGAGAGAGAGACTAAAGGGAGGGTTAGAGGGGAAAGTGGTTTGGAACGCAGCCTCATTTGACTCCAAATAGAGAAAGCAGTGAAAAGAGAGAGCGTTTTATTATTTTTTTTTCACCCTTTTTCGTGGCCAAACCAGAACAAGTTGTCCTTTGATGGCCTCTAGACGTGTTGCATCACTGGCAGTGGTCTGGGAACGCTGACCTGGATATTTACAGCCAGAACGATCCAGTGCAGACACGGAATAATGACAAGAACTGTTTAAGAAAGAGACTTTATTTGAAGAGTTGAGAACCTGTGGTCATCAGCAGGAAACACGAGCCTAAAAGTAGCAGTCATGAGCCCTTGCAACAAAAAAATCATATATCTGCACACTATCTAACATCATATATCGTAGTCTTAGATAAAAGATAAGAAGTTGTGTGAGCATGTGTTTACATTAAAAAATTATAGTGTCTGCTTTAATTTAAATAATAGGCAATGTCTTTTCAGGATTATTAGGTGTTTGCAAAAACTCACATATGGTCCTTCAGTGCCTGAAATAATCAGTTTATGCTCCATAGAGCAGGTCCCCACACGGGAGTGGCCATGTTTACAATAGTAGTACAGAATCTTTGATATATCCAAACAATTCAGGCAGCCGTGTTTAAGCTTAAGGAAGCAATCCCATGGACTTTGGGGGAGGTCAACTCAAGCTGCAGGTGAGCGGCAGAGGGGTGGGTGGAGATAGAGGTGTGACTAATTACATTTTCATAGAGCAACTTGTGCTGAATGAAGGTAAAGGTTTAGACTTACAACTAAGTCACATTTAAGGCCTGGTTGTTTTTTTTTTTTTGTTTTTTTTTTTTTTTTAAATCCCTTTTAGGGTGTTAATTGATGGCCAAAGTGGGTCCATAAATTTCTCCTGGCTTATTTTTTTATAGACAAATTTTTGTGCCTAAAATGTTGCCAGTGTTAAGTTCCATGTTTTTCTAGACATAATACAACTTTTGTTCAACTGAGAAATATTTGTGCTGTTAAAATTATGGCATGAAATCACTCTAATATTTTGTTTTTGTTTGTTTATAGCCCCAAAGACCTGCAGTCCGAAGCAGTTTGTGTGTAAAGACCAGGTGACCTGTATCTCTAAAGGTTGGAGATGTGACGGAGAGAAAGATTGTCCGGATGGATCTGACGAGGATATAGATGTCTGTAAGTCCAATTTATCTTTAAAAGCCTAAATTAAAGGCTAAGCACTACTTAATGGACCTCCATAAATATTTCACATTATTTTAGTTACTGACATATATAAGTATGAATTAAAATGAAAATAGCAGCTTAATTTGCTTTAAAACTGACAATTTTATTAAATTGACGGAAAAACCCGAGCTCGCTACGGAAATTCTTGAACGCAACCGTGACGTCACCGGTGGACAACAGCTGAACAACGCCGCGGTAAAACACCGTTATGACTGACTGTTATGATAGTATCTAGCTAGCTAAATAACCAACATTATTCATGACAGTAGCCTAGCAATAAGCTAAACTCAAATTTAGAGGTACCGTTATTCTTGTAAATGTGATCGAAGTCGAACTCGAATTCATCCGACACTATAAATCTCCGTAATGCAGCTACGTAGCCGAGTATAATCTGAGCCACCGAGTTTAGCAAGTCAAGCTAACGTTAACTAACACCAACTAAAACAGGCGAAGTGAGTGTCCTTACCCTGTTTACCTCCATGTTACAGAGGCTCTTGAACACCTTTCGTTGGTGTCCTTACATGTCCATATTGTTGGAAAAGCGCCAGTGAAATGAGCTACAGATAACGGAGTGAGCGGAGGGTCCTTTCCAAAGTGTCCGTTTAAAGTTGACAAATTTAGTCCATTTTCTGGATATTTTGGGATCTTTGGGCCATTTGTGCACAGATGTCCCACTGTACATTGAATGATTGCAGCCAAAAACAACACACCTTTTCGTCATTTTTGCATTAAATTAAGTGCAACTTCTAGAGTTGTTGTCCACCATCTACGTCACAGGCAAGACGCCTATTAGAGTTTCCGAACACCGTTGGGGGGGGGGACGACACTTTCATAGAGCTGGTGCTTAGCCTTTTAATGAACAGTTTTGGCATCTTAAACTTGGGTTACAGATTTATGGCATTATGGTGATTATCAATTGCGAATATTCACCATTGTTTTTACTGTAGCTATATTATAGTTCACCATGGTAATTTTAAGGCTTTTAAATATTTTGAGTTTGGTTGTAATGTGAGGACTTCTGCTCATGAAGCCATTCATGTGGAACCAGCAGTAAATCTTTGATATACAGTATACTTAAAAGATAAAATTAAAAAGTACATAATTGTACAAATATTGAAGAAAAGGCTTGTCCTATGACAACCTGTCATAAGATTAATTTGTTTTGCTTTTTTATTTGAAAGATGAAATTATCGGTATTGGCTAATCCAGGTGCTAATTAGCGGTTATCATATCGGCCCAAAAAATAATCGGTACATCCCTAGTTATTGCCGTCTTGCTTGTTGGTACTAGTGCCTTACAAGTGGTTATTAAGGTGTTGACAATGTAATCTGTTGTGTCCTAGGTGGTTGCAAGGCTATGGTTAAGCAGTTATTATGGTTCTGCTGTATGTTTACTAAGCTGTCCCATCTGGAAGCAAGTTTGTTGCTAGGTGATAATTTTGGTGAAGGTTTGCGTCCTCGTGTATTTTTATATTATTGACAGTTACTACTGCTACAGAAAGAACTACAGAATGATCATAGTTCAGTAAGAATAACTTCATTTCTGTATCAGTGAAATAGAAAAGTTATTTTTTCTTCAGACACTAGTCCTGATTGCTTCCTTTAATGGCTGTTGAGGGGAAATTAAACATTAGATTCTAAGGTGGGTAATTTCCATTCTCTAAGTCCATGTTAATTATTTCCTGGTTCCGTTGTGTTTTGGCTGAAGATGAAGTAAATGATAATGAATGCAGTTATTAGTCTGTTCTTTGTCCTCTTTTTGTTTCTTTTTTCCCTTTTCATTAGTAATGTCCCAGTTTTTTGTTTTCCTTTTTAAACCTCATTTGTTTCTTACAAAAAGCTTTTCTGAGATAAATGAGGTGTTGTTCATGCCTGTAAACAATTTGTTTTCTGACACAAATGCATGCCTTGTCTTATCAAAGCGCCTTTTTTCCACTGAGCATTTGATACATTATGCATGTATTGGTGTACACTAGCAAAGGAAGTTGGTTTTTTTCAATAATATTTTGTTTTTTTTGGGCGGTGTTCCTCTTTGTGTTGTTTATATTTTTAATATCCAGTCAAGTTTTTTTTTTTTTTTTTATATGTTTTAAAATACTGCTATTTATTGTATGTTTTACCCAATAGTAGGATGTATTTTAAAATTCAAAGTGATTTTTCACCTTTAACTCCAGAAGTGCTTCACTCGGCCGAAGAATGGCTCTGTTTACAATTGTAAAAAACGTATAACAGCGCATTAATCCAATGTTGTCCTGTTGGTTTATCTCAGAGCTGTTCATTGAAGTGTAATTAGATTTAACTTTATGGCCTCAGAGGAAACAAAGCTCAGCTTCATTCAAGGCAAACCAGGACAAAACGAACGTTTGTGCTCCTCACTCACCACCAATTTCACGGTTTATAAAGTTTATCTTCTGGCAGAGGGAGGAGAAGGTGCAGGACATAGACACAGTTATTTATCAGGAAGAGAGTTAAAACAGGACTGACTCCACAGATCTGGATGACATTAAAATAATAGTTTGGAAATAAAATATAGTCTCTTCCTGTTGTGTTCAGTGTCTGAAGTTGTCCTCTGTAGTCTTACACTGGAGCTGTGTGGCTAGTGGAAGCATATATTCCACTGATAAACATGGTGCAAACTGCATCCCTGTCTCTGAAATGGCTCCATATTCACTGTTACCTTTATTACTCACTATACAGTGCACTATTATAAAGAATTGAAGCCAGGAGGGTAGTAAACGTTTTTGGACACTACTTCATGTAGGTTTTTACCAAACAGCGCAGTGCATTGTGGGTATCTAATATCAGCTAGTGTACATGGGTTCTACATAACTCTTGCGGTGCATTGTGGGATTGTTTGAGTGCACTGAGAAGTTTTCGGGCACTACTACAAAATGGTGAATCACCGATATAGTGCACTATGTAGTGAATAGGGCACTGTTTTTGACACATCACGTTTCTCAATTTTGCTCATGTGCATTGAGAGTAACTGCACAGTTTTTTCTAAATGTGGAAAAACATGCTTAAAAAAACAGTTTTATAATATGGTTGCTAGAATATTCTGTGGTGTCCCAGGTGGTTATTAGGGTCCCAGGTGGTCCATGTGTTTGGTGTCCCTAATGGTTGCTATGGCGAATATTAATTCAACTGTATAAAGTTTACATATCTGAACGATAATGACAATTATAATGAATGCTGCTATGTCCTGACTTTTTACGAAATTGCCTGTGTGTGGTTGGCGTGATTGATGGCTGTTAGTTGTGCACATTGTGGACACAGTGAGGAAATAGAGGGGTTTGTTTATTTATTTGTTTGTTTATTTATTTTCTCAGTACTGTGGTCTTTTTGTTAAGATGAACAGCGTTGGAGGTTAGCGCTGAAGCCTGCCTCTGTGCTGCTGCAGCTGCTAAAGCGCTAAGAGCTCAGCACTAACACAATCGCTACTTTGTGTTGGGGATAAAGTGGAGTGAAGCGGTGTTCCTCCAGGAGCTAAAAACTTCATGTTTGGAACGGTGTTCTCACTAGGGCTTGTTGTGATTATTTATTTATTTATAATTTTTTTTTTTTGTATAATTGAGAATGTTACAAGCTTATTTTCAATATATTTAAGGTCCAGTTACGTTATTTTGACTGCTTTTTGTTGCTTGAGGCTTGAACCCAGAACACATGATTACAAATGGTTAGTTAGTCATGGTTGTGATGTCACAAGTTCTTGGCTGCTTCTGATTGGTGTACTCTACCCTTAACTTTACAGACATTTCACAAGCTTTCTTTTGTTTATGACCTTGCGTTTTTATTTCTCTTTGGTTTTTTACATCTTTCTTTGTAGTTCTCTCTCTCTCTCTCTCTGTTTCTCTCTTGCTCTGTCCTTTTTTTTAATTTTATTTCTCTCTCTGCTGTCCCCCTCTCATTCAGTGGTTAGGTAAATAGGGGGTGGTGGAGGGGGCAGGAAGTGTGTTGGGGGGTCGTTATGTAATCTTGGCGTCTCTGAGTAAGTATGAATGGACAGAGAGAGAGAGGTGGTGTTGGAGGGTGGGCAGGCGAGGCATACTTGGAGCTCAGAGTGAGCCAAAATATTTATTTAACCCCTTCATGCACAAAAAATCGGGATTATTTTGTGTTTCTTACTTATTTAATTTAAAGGGCCCGTATTCTACATTTTATTGTGCGTTTTATTTTTATTTACACTTGTTTTGTGTTATGTACAAAAAAAATTAGTCATCGACAACACGGAGAGTGAATGTTATTAAACTCTAACACTGTCTTTATACTACATCTGACATTCAGACAAAGAGGAAAGTGATATTTATCATGATACTGACCCTTTTAACACGCTAAATCTTATCTTTAACCCCTTCACTGCACCCTCTGATGAACCAGAATGCTTTTTGTTTTTCAAGACCTTCAGCCATCGCCATTAGTGCTGTTTTACTCTTTTATTCTTCTCTTTCATCTCTCTCCTTAGATCACTCTGTGTTTTATTATTTAAGTAGCTTTTATTTTTTAATGTCATGGTTAATTTTTCATTGAAAAGAGCTTAATAATAATAATGGTTCCATTACCTGGAGACGTTTTACAGCCCTTGATTTTATTCTAATCTGAGTTCTTAAACATTTCATCACTAAGTAATTGAATGAAATCAGTGGCATCAGTGGCAAAATATGGGCAGGTAAAAGTATTGAGAAAATGGTGGCTTTTTAATGTCACTGACCAGGTTTTCCTGCTTTACATATGCGCAGTGTGTCTAAAAGTCTTATAATGAATGAGTTCAGGTGCTTTAAGAGACATGAGTTGTGGTAGCAGTGTTTATAATCTCCATTTTAGTGGGAGAGTGGCAGTGGGAGTGATGGAGCTCTCTTCACTACATTTGGCATGATTCGTGCTCCAGACAAGATCATTTGCAAATCACTTGACTTCACTGATTTTTGTGGCTGAATGCCATCAAATCCTCACAGCACTGTTTCAACATCTTTACAGGAGAGTAAAGACGGGTATGATCACTGACCCGATGAATACCCTTCATTTCAGAAGATATTTTGGACGAGCAGGTGTCCGGAAATATTTGGAAGTGTGGTGTAGTTCTGCTGAGCTTTTACACTCTACAGGCTTGTTTCTTTTTTACAGAGCGCATGTTTTAAATACCATTTACATGCTCTTTCTCATACTGAGTAGCTCATAAATGTGAATGATTCTGTAATGACTCACATAAATAAAGATGTTGTTATTATTATCTTATTAATATACACAGTAAATTCTGGCCACCCAAGTGTAATGCAGCCTTTAAGAAGGTCACTAACAGGCCGTGGTAATTTGTTAAAAAGTGTTTGATTTGTTTATAAGTGACACCCCAATGTCTTTTCTCCAAATGAGTAACTCGACACCAACAGCTGCGCTCTCCGTTGTTTGTAGATCCTTTAACCGATTGTGCACTTAGAGCTTAAAGGAGCAAGCAGTGATTCTTGCCAAGAAAAATATAGAAGCCCATACAAAACAGCTTATGCTTCATACAGTGGGTCACTCTCAGGAGGTGGCCATGTTTATAAGAATTTCTGTTGCATCCAGGTTTTAAAGTTATGTCATGGCTCTAAACGTTATGCTTGGACCTTGAGGATTACTTACCAACCTGAAAAGTGGTTAAAGGTTTAGATGGACTGTTAGCACCATGCAATTACCTAATTTTGGCTTGCAACTGCATTAACCTTTTAGCTTCAGTGCTAATGTAAAATTAAGAAATGATCAACTGTGTGAATAAGATTTAGTTTTATTACTGGACTCTGTCATATTGTTATTTTGATCACAGCCTTCAGCAGTAGATGGATGATCAGGTGTCTTGGCTTGGAGAGTTAGCTAGAAACTCCACCGCATTCCCCTCATCTCTCCCCTCTTGTGTTGTTTAGTCGTTCCCTGTTTCATTTCACCCTGTCTTGTCCTCTCATGCCTCATTTTCTCTCGTCTCATCGCACCTTGTCTTGTCTCACATCATCTTGCCTCTTCTCCTCTCACCTCGCCTCGTCTCGCCCCATCGCATCTCAATAGAGAAACACAAACAAATCCATAACACAGTGCCACATTCATTAACACACCTTTTAGTATTAATCTTGACTGACTGAAAAGGTGTGATCTCCCTGCACAAGGAAGAGTGAAAATTCCTTCAGAGAACACGCATCTGCACATTTTAATACACAATTACTGAATTAATCAGTCAGAGGGGAATAACACATTTATTAAAGAGAATTCTGAATTACCTTAAAGGCTAAGCACCACTTAATGGACCTCCATGAATATTTCACATTATTTTAGTTACTGACATATATAAGTATGAATTAAAATGAAAATAGCAGCTTAATTTGCTTTAAAACTGACAATTTTATTAAATTGACGGAAAAACCCGAGCTCGCTACGGAAATTCTTGAACGCAGCCGTGACGTCACTGGTGGACAACAGCTGAACAATGCCGCGGTAAAACACCGTTATGACTGACTGTTATGACAGTATCTAGCTAGCTAAATAACCAATATTATTCATGACAATAGCCTAGCAATAAGCTAAACTCAGATTTAGAGGTACCGTTATTGTTGTAAATGTGATCGAAGTCGAACTCGAATTCATCTGACACTATAAACCTCCGTAATGCAGCTACGTAGCCGAGTATAATCTGAGCCACCGAGTTTAGCAAGTCAAGCTAACGTTAACTAACACCAACTAAAACAGGCGAAGTGAGTGTCCTTACCCTGTTTACCTCCATGTTACAGAGGCTCTTGAACACCTTTCGTTGGTTTCCTTACATGCCCATATTGTTGGAAAAGCGCCAGTGAAATGAGCTACAGATAACGGAGTGAGCGGACGGTCCTTTCCAAAGTGCCCGTTTAAAGTTGACAAATTTAGCCCATTTTCTGGATATTTTGGGATCTTTGGGCCATTTGTGCACAGATGTCCCACCGTACATTGAATGATTGCAGCCAAAAACAACACACCTTTTCGTCATTTTGCATTAAATTAAGTGCAACTTCTAGAGTTGTTGTCCACCATCTACGTCACAGGCATGACGCCTATTAGAGTTTCCGAACACCGTTGGGGGGGGGGGGGGGGGGGACCAACAGTCTTTTAAACCTTATTCCTTGAATTAGTAAGAAATAACATGTTTTCTGACTATCAATAAACACAAGTTAGGAACTCAAATTCCACTGTATTCATTTGTTTGACACTTTCATAGAGTTACAGAGTTATGGCATTATGGTGATTATCAGTTGTGAATATTCACCATTGTTTTTACCGTAGCTGTATTATAGTTCACAGTGGTAATTTTAAGGCTTTTAAATATTTTGAGTTTGGTTGTGGACTCGAATTCCACTGTATTTATTTGTTTGACACTTTCATAGAGCTGGTTCTTAGCCTTTAAATATGGCATGTTTTACTGGCAAATAAAATTGAAATATGACGTACAATAACATATTTACCGTCTTTCCCCTGCTATATCTCTCTCTAATTGAGGAAATACCTAGACGTAGGGCTGTGGAGTAGCACAGTTGCTGTAAATTGCTGTATTTGACCAAAAACCAAAGTTTGGCGAAAGACGAGGAGGCTGTTTTTCATTTTGGAAACTCTGGCTCATTCAGTATCTGTCTGCCCTCAGATGATCATCGAGTCGTGTTTTGACTCAGAGTTGAGTTCGAGACAAACATCAGTCAGGCGATTTCGGAAACTCCTGAGAGCTTCAATTTATCTCTGCCTTCTCTCTCTTCTGTTTTCTTTCTCCCTCTCTCTTTTGTTTCTTTTTTTCTCGAACTGATCAGTGGTTGGTTTCTCTTGGCTCTGTTCGTCTGGGATGGCTTCCTCCAGATGCTGTTACATTGCGATGAGGATTTGATGAGCTTTGGTGATACCTAGATTTGCTAGAACTTCTTTATTTAAACAAACTCTATTTGAATAAAGCTTCATGTAAAATTAATTTTTAATAAATAAAGAACCGCTGCTGAATAACAGTCACCTGTAATTATAATCCCCCTGATTAATGACCTGACAGGGACCGTGATTGCGAGTCCAGTATGAATACTGTAGGAGTCCGGTGGGTAATTATCTCTCTCTGGTGAAGTTTAACTCCTCTGTATGAACACACTCAGAGTCTGTTTGTGTATTTGTTTGTTTGTTGGGCCTGGTGACTGGATGTGGGCTCCAAACCTAGTCCCTCGAAGAGAAATACAGGAACACTGCCCATGTCCCAAGAATGAAATAACGACCAGTTATACACAGTTTTAAACTCGGTCAGATTAAATTTAAAAAGAAATGTAATAAAACACAGATCAGCCAGAACATTGCGACCATGTTCTTGCGTCTGGACTCACTGTCAGTTCTCTCAGGAGCACTTTTAAGTTCTACAGTTACATATTGTAGTCCACCTGTTGCACTGCATACTTTGTTTCCCCCTGTTTAACCAGCTCTACCATGTTCAAGGCCACCACAGAGCAGGTAAGATTAAGGTGGTGAATCATTCTCAGGACAGCACTTAATAGTAGTAGTTTATCCCCATAGAAGCCTTTTTACTGGTGCCCCATCATGAAGAAAAACGTTTAACTCTTGAAATACAGTCGATTCTCCCTCTACTTCTCTCGTCATCTCTTTCCCTCATTTTTCTACCGACCCTCGGCTCACGCTGAACATGTGACGAGTTTAATTCCTTTTTTTTTTTCTTTTTACTCAAAACAAAGCCCTTTCTTTTGGCCCTTTGGCCTCTCTGGAACTCTGCATGTGATCCGACGTTACAAGAGGATTAGAACCCTGACACAACCCTGAGCAAGGTGTTTATAACACCCCCATCATTCCTCCACCTTTTAGTTCTTCCAGCTGTAGAGAGTTTTAAATTACTACCTACAATCCTCCAAGCATTACATAGTGTAGTTTCTGAGGTGCTGAGCTCAAAATAGTAAACACAGAGGCTCTGTTCTCCCTATTACAGGTCAGTGATGTTTCAATTTTAATGTAAAAATGTTATGTAGTGTTCTTTTAATCAGAAGTTTGTTCCTATGTCTCTAAGCTTCTGGGAAAGCTTGACACTACATATTGGAAAACACAAATAAATATCATGGATGTGTCTCGAAGCAACAAATCAGAGACCCACCCAAGTACGCTTCAACAGCTATTTCTAGAAACCAGAGAAAGGTTTCCTTGATACGCCCCTATATACACAGACCGCTCTAAGACTAACAACCAAACATCAGCAGCAATGGTGTCTGGTTGGCTACAGAAAGGAATTAGACTCTCGGAAACACAGCTTGAAATTCACAGTTGAAGCCCAAGCACTGCTCCTATCATTAGAGTAAGCACAATCAGTTCAACAAAGAAGGATACTTGTGTGCACAGACTCCAGGTCCTGTCTCCAACCACCCAACAATCCTGAATGTTGTACAGGAAGTATGCCGCTTAACGCTATGAAATGACGACATCATCTTTTGTTGGATACCTGAACACTGTGGACTCTTAGGCATTGAAAGAGCAGATCAAGCATCCAAATTGGCCTCAGCCCAGATTGGATGTACCAGATTCTACCAATGGACATCAAACCTGTAATACAAACTTTTATCAAGGACAAATGGTGAAGTGAATGGGATACATGCCTGGGTAAGAAATCACACGAAGCGAATCCCATTATTCGAAAAACCGCAGACCTACCTTGAAAACCACTGGGACCAAGCAGTGTACACAAGATGGCCGTATTGGACACACCAGGTTAACTCGGGTGTATAAAGGGAGAAGCAGCCCCATATTGTGCAACATGCCAAACTCAGCTTATGATAAAACATTTAATAATTAATAACACCTTACTACCTTTCTTACCATCAACGTGACCCTATGGGCAGATATGGGATTAAATACATATGGGATTAACACAGATATGGGATTAAATACTAAACAAAGCTAAACTACTACTGCTGGAATACATGAACATTAGTGAAATGAGGTTCCAAACCATTTAAACCTTTTTAGATGGAGCTGTAACACTCCAGAGAACAGGTTCTACGTGCCCGGTGTGTCCCCCAAAGGGTGTAATGGCCCCCTGCATTATGCTGTGGAGCAGAGAATGCATGTTCTCGGCGGATGGAAATGCAACTCCAACTCTTCCCAAAGAGTGCGGAGGTGGGGGTTTATTTTATACCCCTGTGGTGGACTCTTGGCATTGTGCAGGCTGTTGCTCATCTTCTATAGGTAATAGAACTCAGATTACATTTTTACCCAGTGCTGATTTTAATAGTTAAACAGCAGGATGATTGTGTTGATTTGTAAAACCATCAGCGTCTGATATTCACCTAAGTGTATTGTTCACAATGACTAAGTGCATTGAAGCTCTGTAGATGTTATAATGGGTTTTAATGGTGTCTGAGAGAGAGCCATGACTCATCAGAGCCCCCCCCCCCCCCACACACACACACACACCCCACAATGTTGTTTTTTTCTGGACGTAGACATGAGGGTCAGTGTGTTTTAAATGAGGGTCAGTGTGTTTTAAAAGGGAGCTTTCAGTGTGCTTTAATACAGCTGCTTTTAACCATTTAGGCTTTTAAATAAATGGCTCAGTCTTTCTTTGCTTCGTGACTGTAATACTGTGTACATCTAAACTTATTCATATACTAAAGTCCTATTGGAGATTGGGTGTTTAATTAAGACCCCTTCGTTTCATGTTTCAGGTCCCCACAGTCAAGTGCCCCCATGCCCTCCGAATGAGATCCATTGCCAGGGAACAGAGGTGTGTGTCCACATGGGTAAACTGTGTAATGGAGTGCCGGACTGTCCTGACGGAGGAGACGAGGGCGCTCACTGCAGAGGTATGCACACGCAATTTTGGCTAAACTTTTGAACTCTCTTGGTCTGTTGACATTTTTAATATATATTTATTTTTTTTGGCCAAATTTCACATCATTATTCTTTTTTATAAACTTTGGGAAACACCCCTGGCTTTGACACATTTTGTTAAATTCCTAAGTGAAAATTAGTTAACATGCCCTCTACAGGATAACTTCTCATGTGGGAAAATATTGTGGAAAATAATCAATACGTTTAATTTGAATAAACACCTATCTTTCATTTACGTTTTTCATTTCATCAAATCAATAAAAAACATGTATTTGAGGTGAAACACCTTTTGCATCATCTGTAACAGCATCATGGTTCCACCCTTCAGCGGCTCAGTGTTTGGCTGAGCTCAGCTCCTGAGTCATTTCTGAGGCCGGAATGTGGTCTGAGCCTCATTTACTGGAAACGTAGGAAAAAATGTTTTGTTTTGTTTTTTTCCCCTCTCCAATGATTCTTCTTAATGTTATGTGACACCTAGTACACTGGCTGTGTCAGAGATTTTGAACTTAACCTACTTTTAAGCAGGCTTCTGGCATTTTGGGGACCCAGTCTATGGAGCCTTTACTTGTTCAATCAGAGAAAGCAAAGCCGATTGATTCTTTATCTCAGCTGAAATGCACTTTATAGAATAAATGTAAAAATAATGATCACTTTCAAAAATATAGTTTGCTACATTTTTTGTGGTAAAACGATGATTTATTGTTCTTTTTATATTTTGTAGGCTTCTACACTGAAAGGGCTGTTTTGTAATATTCTAATTAGCATAATTTAGTTTACAGGACCGTGATTGGTCCCATCTAATTTGTGACACACTTTTATTTTTTTATCAGATGTTCTGAGACAAGCCGTATTTACATTAGAATGATGCGTACTTTATGGTGGAAACACTTCATACAAATATTTGGAAAAATCTGTTCCTCTTTAGCCATCTACTCTTCCAAACTGTGTTGAGTATGGACATGTGTGTGAATGTGGTTGGTGGTGGGTGTGGTTGTCTGTCACACTCTAATATAAATGTTTTGAGTAACATATAAGCAGAGATGATTCTTCAAATAAACTCTCAGTCATGTCCTGCTTAAAACCTGTGCGTGTCTAATAAAAAAATATATAAATAAAAAAAGTGAGCGGAAATTATTTGGACACTGTGTGTGTGTGGAACTTGACTAATTCACACGTTGGTTCGTTTGTCCAGACATTGTTTACATGCCACAAAGTGTTTTATAAAATTATTTCTGTGGTTTTTGAAGTGATTTGGACATTTTTTTGTATATAAAGTTTTTGTATATAAATTCATGTTTATTCATGTTTTATTCTTGGAAAAACATTGAAAAATCGTGTATAATTATTTACAGCACTGAGCACGTTCATTAACTACCCTCCATATTATTCTTGTTGCCAATTAAGGAAAGCAATTAATTATATTTACCATGAAAATGTAGCTAACAGTATTTATGAACGTGCTTTAAATATATTTTTTGCAGTGATATAAAGTGCAACTTGTATGAGATGACAGATTGCTTTGTAATCTTTGGATATTGTAGTTTAGGCTCCATAGGGTGGGTCTCCCGCATGGGGGCACCCATGTTTTCAATATCTATTTAGTTTAGAATATCTGATACTTGCAGGCCACTACAACAGAAAAAGTGAACGTCAATGTTTTCTAGTGTACATAGCAGTTATATTTACATATTTAATGACCATAAAGTAGATTATATAGCAAGTAATGTAGTGTAAATCAGCCTGGCCTAAATTTCTCATCAGAGCTGTTTATTTTTAATGACAGGGTCAATGCTTTGAGGTTCATTAATGAACTTTTTTTTTTATTTACAGTGGAGAACTGTGAAATTTACTTTTGTGACATTCTGAAAAATCTGTTTCGCTATACTTTTAACAGCATTTATAATAGTGCTCTATACCTTATTTATAAAATGGTGAATATGATGTAAATATACCAAGGTAGTAATAATTAAAAATTCAGATATCCCTCCACCAACCCACCCACTGGGTTAGAGTTAACCTCATTTAATTTGGTTCTTTAAATAGCTGTCTCTCCATGGCCCTCTGTAATCTGGGTCTGAGAGTACTACCAGTCACTGGTGAAGCATCGAGCAAGCGGCAAATGTATCTACAGATAAAGGAAAAATGAAACTGAGATTCTGTTCCTCCAGAAAATGTCATTTGAATTAAAGAGGCTGTTAACGCTGCATTGGATATTCTCTTTAAAATATGTGAACTTAGTTACTTTAAGGTGCACATGGCTTCTATAATCTTCTTATGCAAATTGAAATTTGATGTTTCTCATAAGTCTAAGGTCATAATGCCCAATGCCAGTAGTCTGCCAGAGAGGCCCTTTGCGCTGTCAGAAATAATGTGGAAAGGAAATCATTAAATGAATGAGACAATCTGACACCACTACACAAGAGCCGAAGGGTCCACCGGAGGATTATGAAGCTCCCCCCAGCAATGGATTGTGGAACTGTGCTTCCTGTAGCAATGGAGCTCTGTCTGATATCGAAACAAGTTCGAGAACTAATCCTCCAACATGAGTACCTCAACTCACTGATGCTGCCAGATCCTCACAGCAATGTTTCACCATCTAGTGTAAAATTTATCCCCAAAAGGAGTAGAAGCTGAGACTGCAGCAAAACACTCCCAATTAATACCCTTCATTTTAGAAAAATGTCAGATGAGAAAATGTCCACAAATGTTTGGACACCGTGTATTTTGCTATAAAACCACTATGGGATAACTGTCATTTGAGACTAATATATCTCTCTCACACACACATACTGAGCGTTGTGGTGTGAAATGCACGTTAAGCAGAATCCCTGTCAACTTTCCTTTTTCCGCCATAAATCCTCTTAAGGATTAGAAACGAAGCAAATACTTCTGCCTTTAGCTGCATAGTTTGCTGAGTAAACTACTGAAATATTTAACGCTGTATATTAAACCTATAGCTATATTTAATGTGGTGTAGTTTAATAAGTGTATAAGCAAGGTTTATGTTTCAAATTCAAAAGAAAAGAAGCTAATTTGAGCTAAAATACAACATTTTGTGGTCATTCTTTAATTGTCTTTTCCAAGTCTCAGCTTGTGTTAAACATAAGAGTTTACAGTTTTATTTAAACATTTTTGTAATTTCTGGTACATCCAGGATATTTGTAGATTAGCGTGCTAACAGCTCTGGCAACTCAAGCTAGCATTTCAGCTAGCCACCTAACTAGCTAACCTTTTAGCTTTTGCTAGGCTGTCTGTCCTCTCATTGATTTATTCCCTGCACAGTTTTATAAAATAATGTTAGATTGATCCCTGTGATAACATGATAAACCGTATAAGAATATCTTATTATAAACATTATAAGTAGTTGTCATATGCATAACATTACAACCTCCTGTATACTGTTTATACATGCACGTTGTGGTTCTACAATTATAGACTGTTGTCCACCCCCTGTTCTTCAATGGCCAGGACCTACACTGGACCACCAGAGAGTAGGAATGATTTAGCTGGTGGATAATTCTCTGCGCTGTAGTGACATTGACATAGTAGTGGTTATGTTAGCCTCTGTTGGTTGGTATGAGTGGATCAGAGATATATACAGAGAAACAAACGGACTACGCTGTGTAATTAGAGAACTACATATTTATCCTGTATGGTCAGTGAATCTGAGAGAAAGGACAGTGAGTGTAGAATCAAGGAGGTGTTAGTAATGTTATAGCTGTCCAGCTGCTGTACCGTTATTTTGAACATGGCACAACAAAAAAAATAATAATTTGAAGGACATGCCATATTTAAAGTGTTCTCTGAAGGGAATGTGTTCATTTCCAATTATATTTCTCTTTGAAGATATAATCTGCAGAGGAGAGATTTACAGAAAACTAAATTTATTTAACTATAGCCTGCATTTTCATTCATGATTTTTTTTTAAGACATGAAATGTGTACAGTGCAGGAACTGTGAGAATAAAGTAAATCCTTAGATGACCACATAGAGCTATTTATCAGCACAGATGACGAACATTATAAAGCTCTGCTTTCATACCCTCAGGCTTGTGCGTGTGAGAGAGAAATGGATCATTTACTAAATCATCTCCAGCTCAGTGCAGGTACTGAGCTAAAGAGATTAATAGAAAATAAATATAAACCAGGGGCTAAACTGAAAAAAGAAATTCACAGTATTTAATACAGACGTGTGTGTGTACACTCTCGGATTCAGTGACCTCTTTCAAAGGACCAATTTTTTCACATGTATTTCTAAAGCAGACTGTGAGACCAGGTGCTTATTTCATTCATCTGTGATAATGGGACTCAATTAAATGCCTGAATTTAGTGATTAAAGTGTCGTCCCAATCCTTTTTTTTTTTTTCTTATAGTGAGTGTTACATATTAGAAGTAAATGCCATACCTCAATGTCACTGCCAAGTCTCTTTAAACCACTATACAGTTTAATATAGCAGTTTAAATATAAACAAACCCTCACAGAATAAACAAAATTCCAGAACCCAAATCCTGACACACCATGATCTTTTTGTTTCTATGTTGTCAGCACTCTCTCTGAAGCTGAGCTCTGCCCTGTTTACACTTTTAAACTAATTAACTGATTCAGATTGTCCAATTACATACACATTGAATGTATACACCTTTAAAACTGACCAATATAATTCATCAAAAACAAAGTTAAAACTATACAAAACTCAACAAAGAAGATGCTGTGACATTCTGCTCGCTAGAAGTAGTCTCTAGAAGTGGTGTTAGAGTTTAACAGATTGTAACTAATCACATTTAAAGAGTTGTATTTTTAATCTGACCTTGCTTCGTTCCTTCTTTTTCTCTACTCTTTTTCAGAGCTGATGTCTAACTGCACCATTGCTGGTTGCCACGACAACTGTGCCATCACTCGCTTAGGTGCCATGTGTTTCTGTAAAAATGGATACGAGATTGACCAAGGTGGAAAATCATGTAAAGGTATGCCTCTCCCTGCCACACACACATTGTACATATACAATCATATAAATGATTCAGGAGCAGCTGTACGTAGGCCCAGGTTCACTTCACTAGGTGTAAACCCCCTCCAGCATGGGGCTGTTTTGCAGAGTAACAGTGTTCTCTTGGGTGATGGAGTTCCGTCCAATACTTTGGAGTAAGTTAAAGTGATCTGGAACTAATCACCCAATATCAGTCCTTGAACTCAGTCATTTTAATGTGGCTGAATGCCATCAAATCCTCATAGCTGTGGTTTAGTACGTCATGGGAAGGCTTCTCAGAAGAGTAAAGACTTTATTATTACTGAAGTAATGAGGAAAAGCTCCTGATAAATACCATTCCTTTCCCAACTGAATTTTGGAAGAGCAAGCATCTATGAATTCTGCATTTAACCCTTTAGTGTTAGCATATACATATAATGAACCCACTTGTACGTAGAGCCACATCGAAGCCAGTGAGCAGATGGGGGTTAGGTGGCTTATCAAGGACACTACAGTCATGGAGTTGGGAAGGAAAACTGCTCTTCCACCCCCAGTTAATGAGGGATTAAGCTAGTGACCTTTCAGCCCTAAGTCTGTTTCTCTGATTTTAGGGCCCTTATTATGTAGGTGATCCATTAGTATAAGAAATGATCACTGAGTAAATGGAGCCTGTAAATGATGCTCGTGTTATAGATAACGTCATATAAGCAGGCTAAAAATGTGGACTGATTGATTGTTTTTGTTCAGATTTTGACGAGTGTACAGTGTATGGAACGTGCAGTCAGACGTGTGTAAACACTGAAGGATCGTATTCCTGTTCCTGTGTGGAAGGATACCTCGCTCAGCCGGACAATCGCTCCTGCAAAGCCAAAAATGGTAATGCTATGCTTGTGTCATGACCATATAAGGACATCCAATACCTAAGCTGTATTTCCCTGTGAGAAAAGTGAAAGGGGGTTGATTTCTGTGGTAAACGTGGTTCCAAATCAGAACCAACCCCCCGCCCCGAACACCCCCATATTCTTATTGTCATTGGATGTCACTACTCTAAATTGTGAGGTAATTAATGGCTAATGAGCAAACTTTTTTTTTATTGTATATTATTGTTTAAAATAAAGTTTATTCAGATTTACAAGTAACTTATTCTCCATAATTCAGCAGTTGAGTTGTAAACACAGTCATTAAGAATTCCCTTGATTTATTTTCTTCTCCAGTCAGTTTGTTGGGATTGATTTTTCTGCATTAAATGGATCAGATGTAAACGAAATGATTAGAGTGGAAAAATCAATGGAATTCTCCAGTGAATCCAGTTGATTCCATCATAACTCCGTTCCCTGTTTCCGTCCAGTTCCAGTGGGAAGACTCCCGGTTTTGCTAATCGCGAACTCTCAGAACATCCAGGCCACGTCTCTTAGCGGCACTAGCAGCAGTCCACTGTACACCAGCACCAAGCAGACTACGGCCATGGACT
This sequence comes from Hoplias malabaricus, assembly GCF_029633855.1. Taxonomy (NCBI): domain Eukaryota; kingdom Metazoa; phylum Chordata; class Actinopteri; order Characiformes; family Erythrinidae; genus Hoplias; species Hoplias malabaricus. Next base: position 23,669,142 of record NC_089804.1, on the reverse strand, counting down.
TCCTTTACGAACAGGAAACGGTGTGCTGGATCCACGTGGGCGACACCTCTGCAGGAACACAGCTGAAATGTGCCAAAATCCCAAGCCTCAAGAGCTTCACTGATGAGAGGGCCATCAACATCTCGCTCAGCTTACACAGTGAGTCCATGAGCTACAGCTTTTCTGTGTGGAATCATCCTCCTTTGATGGGGCAAACTATCAAAAATAATAACATAGAAAATACATGTCACAAAAAAGAACAAAAATATTCCTTTCAGAGTGAAACCACAGATAATTAGAGAGAGAGAGAACAGTGATGAACACTCCACTGAAGAGAAAGGGTACAATTAGGGAGAGAAAATCACAACAGCTAGAAGTTGAGGAGAGAGAATGTAGAGAGGTGAAAGAGAAGAGAAGGAAAGAGAATTGTGAACTGGGAGAGAGAGGAGAGCATTTTCCATCTTTGTTTAATAAAAATGGAGGAGAGAAGCACATTTGGCGGCATTAAGAAAAGTGTGTGTGTGTGTGTGTGGCTGTAATAGATGGCAGGTTTATGATCTCGTTTCAGCTGAACTTGTACTCTATGATTTCACCGAGAAAGCAGCAGCTTTTTTCCTTTTTCAGAAAAAAAAATCTTTAAAGGGATAAACACCTTCAGATAAATGAGAACCTTAAAGGAGAACTCCACCCATTTCTCAGTATTCAGTCTTAACCACTTCACACCCAAACCCTCTCTTTGTTTAATTTTAGAGAAACGTGTGGCCTTTTTACAGTGAGGGGTAAATGAGTCTAAAACACAAATCCAGCAGATTTCCTCTCCACAAGCAGTGAACTCGAGTCTACAGAGTTTTACATGGAATGATGATGATGATTATAATAATGATGCCGGAAAATGGTGAATATCTCAAACACCTTTCTTTACCTCAGAGTCCCCTCCAGGAGGGACAACCTTTTTCTGTGAGGAGCTTTTTAAAGGAGACGGTCTGCTTCCATTTACCGCCACATTCCTCTTTTCTGAATCTTTTTAGTTTTACACAGAATGTTGGATCATTGGTGGAATTTCTCTTTTGAGGTGGTGACATTTGTGTGTGAAGGAAAAAGAGAATTATGGGGCCTTTAATGTTCAAGATGTTGAAATGTTATTTTGGAAAACAGTAGCATACGGCACAATAGACAGCTGAGACAGAGAAACAGAAAGAGAGAGAGAGAGAGAGACAGAGAGAGACAGAGTCTGAGCCATGCCAAAGAACAACCTGTGTCTTATATGTTCAATATAAAACTGTCCTTTCCATCAGACTCACAAACGTATACCCCATAACCCCACACATCAAAGAAAGAGTCCATATGGCAGAGAGAGAGAGACAGACAGACACAGACAGAGAGAGAGAGAGAGGACAAAACTAAGTTCTGGAAAAAAAGGACTGAGGAGGGAAAGATTGAAAGACAGATGGAGGAAAAACAAGACAAAAAAGAAAGCAGAGGGAAGAAAATAGAAGAGCCAGAGTGAAAGAGGAGCGAGACAAAAAGAAGTGGAGAAGGTATTGGTGGAGTTTAGAGAGAGAGAGAGAGAGAGAGAGAGGGGAGGAGGGCGAGTAAGTGCTATATACTGTTGGTATTTACATTCCAGAGCACTCAATGCCAAGTACGTGCCCACCGCATTCCACGACACACACACACACACACACACACACACACACAGCACTGTGCAACAGAGAGAGAGCTTTCATTTATTTGTTTTCCAGGTAGAAATTTTCATTCATATTTCATGGTACCAATTATTTATTGATCAGTTAAATGCAGTAATTTCTCTAATCAGTTTGCACTCTATGGAGTAGGTCACCCAAACATTTATGGAGCAAACTTAATACAAAATTAAAATTAATACATAATCTCTGATGCATCCAGGACACCAGGTGTAAATTTGCGTTTCATAAAAAAAGGATTGGCGTCCCCTTTAGGGTGTGTTCCCACCTTGAGCCCAGTGATTCCAGGGAGGCTCTGGACCCCCGATGAATTGGGATAAACAGCTACAGGCAATGAATGAATAAATGCTTATGTCTGGAAGAGGCCTAAGAAACAGTGGTGGCTTATTTAATTTATTTTTTTTTCCATTTTAAAAAAAACAATAAATAAAAAAAAATCGGATATTGTCCAAAAATTGACCCGGAAATATATTGTTTCCTTCATTGTTTTTTCCCTCTGTCTTTCTCTCTCTCTCTCTCTCTCTGTCTTTCTCTGTCTCTCTGTATTTCTCTCTTTCTCCCTCTCTCTCTCTCTCTGTCTCTCTATTTCTCTCTGTCTTTCTCTCTCTCTCTCTCTCTCTCTCTCTCTCTCTGTCTCTCTATTTCTTTCTGTCTTTCTCTCTCTCGCTCTCTCTCTCTTTCTCTTTGTCTCTGTCTCTCTCTCTCTCTCTCTCTCTCTCTCTGTCTTTCTCTTTGACTCTGTCTTTCTTTGACTGTCTCTCTGTCTCTGTCTCTGGTGAATGGACATAGCTGTGCTCCAGTGGAGCAGAAACTCAGGGCCGACCACAAAACTCTGGATGGTGTTAATCGACTCACTGAAAGGCTTTTATTTTGCTTGACGTCTTAGAGCAGAGGCCTAGTTTCCTCTGGAGATTCTGAAGAGAATTTAATGTTTAATGACTGTTTAATATCATTTTATAGGTGGTTGTTCTGATGGTTGCCAAAGTGTTATAAATCCTTGCTGAGGTGTTGTAAAGGTGTTTCTATCCCAGGTGATTGCTATGGAATTTGTGTCCCATTGTAGTCCCCAAAGTGTCCATAAGTGGGCGCTAAAGTGTTTGCTATGGGATCCCAGGTGGCAGCCGATCTGGCAGCTGAAGTATTTCTTTTGGTTGCCCAGTTGTTCCAAGTGGTTGGTTGGATATATGTGTCATTGTATCCTGTATAAAGGTGTCCACATATTTTTGTCTGTATTGCTTCTGACTCTTGTTTTGAAGCTAGGGTTTTGTGGTGGGCAGTGTTTGAGGTTGTCATAGCAGCCACATGGGGTCAGAGTCACACAGGAAATGATGTTCACCGTGATTCAAAACCTTGGCACGATGTCCAGATGAGGCTCCAGATGTGCTCTGTCTCTCATTTTTAAGCTTATTCATTTTTTTGTAATTATTTTTGTATTCACCATTTATTCAAATTGGACAAATCTGTAGCACAGTTTTAAAATAGATGCTTTTGTTACTTTGCTGTAATATGATCTGTTTCTTTTAGTGTGTATAATGTATTGCTTAGACACATGTACACACACAAAATAACCGCCATCTTGAAAGCCACCGTATTGGATGAAGAGAAAGTAAGGGTACATTGGTGCTGTGTCTCTGGAGTATATGAATCGTAGATGGATTTAAAGTGCTGTTTACGTTGTTGTGGTCAGGAAGCTGCGACTCGTTCATTTTTATTTATTTTTAACATGTGGTTTGTGAAGGAGGCCAGGGTTGGGTTTTTTCTGTTTATTTATATCTTGTTTTGAAACTGCTCTTTGTTGAAGGCTGTATTTATTGACTTGAAAAACAGCCCCCCAGAGTTCTCTCTCTCAACCTTTACAACCAAATACTTCCAGTTTGCGTTTGTTTGACCGCAGTTCTGATTGAAATGTACAGGGTGGTGTTGAGATGCGGTTTTACAGTGTGCTGTTAGCGGACGTTTAAATTACACGATCAAATACTGAAATTTATTAAATTAAATAGTGATGTAATAAATACAATTAATTAACATAATAATGCCCTGAGGGTGTGGCTTTGTGATTGGAAAAAGATATTTCTGCAAAATCCTCTTAAATCGTCATGTGCTCGGATCGACTCCAGCCTTCATCAGTTCAGATCAGTTCAGTGAGCACTAATGACATTTCTTTATTCAGATACACTACTGCTACATCAATACGGCCTCTCTTTCTTTCTCTCTCTCTCTTTTTCTCTCTGTCTCTCTCTTTCTCTGTCTCTCACTCTCGCTCTCTATCTCACTCTCTCTTTCTATCTCTATCACTCGCTCTTTCTTTTTTCTATCTCTCTCTCTCTTGCTCTCTCTTTCTATCTTTCTCTCTCTCTCTCGCTCTCTCTATCTTTCTCTCTCTCTCTCTCTCTATCTTTCTTTCTTTCTTTCTCTATCGCTCATTCTCTCTATCTCTCGCTCTCTCTATCTTTCTCTCTTGCTTTCGCTCTTTCTCTCTCGCTTTCTCTCTCTTGCTCTATCTCTCTCTCGCTCTCTATCTCTCACTCTCGCTCTTTCTCTCGCTCTCTCTTTCTTTCTCTATCGCTCACTCTCTATCTCTCTCTTGCTCTCTTTCTATCTCTCTTGCTCTCTCTCACTCTCGCTCTCTTTCTTTCTCTATCGCTCACTCTCTCTCACTCTTTCTTTGTATTTCTCTCTTGCTCTCTCGCTCTCTCTCTCTCTTTCTTTGTATTTCTCTCTTGTTCTCTTGCTGTCTATCTCTATTGCTCACTCTCTATCTCTCTCTCTGTTTCTTTCTGTCTATCTCTATTGCTCACTCTCTATCTCTCTCTATCTTTCTTTCTCTCTCTCGCGCTCTCTCTACTCCACATGCTTCTGTATTTATTCCCTTCACCAAGTGCATTTCTGAAGTCCTTGTCTTTTTCCCCATCTTTTCACCCTATAATCTCTTTTTGTTCTCTCTTTTTTCCCCTCACCTTCTCCCTCGCTCAATGTATTTTCCAGATGATGTTTGTCACTGAGCCTCATGAATCTCTTCCTTTGCGTGCTCTCTCTCTCTCTCTCTCTCTCTCTCTCTCTCCCCCTCTCTCTCGCTCTCTCTCATTCTTTCCCACTCCCTCTCTCTTTTTCCCTCTCTATGACAGGAGGGAGTGGGGTCTGAAGAGCTATAAATCTTTTGCTGAGGCAGAGTTCCAGAAAAGCAGAATGTTAAACATTTTAGAGCTTTTTGACTTCTGATTTTGAAAGAACCTGTTGAATATTTTGAGAGTTTATGAAGGGGGACCCTTGGCATTGGGCGTTATGATCCTAAGCTCATGTGAAGCTGCTCCAAAGTGTCCAGTTTCATTAGATGCAGTAGAGATTAAAACACTGTGTCAGCAGTGCTGACTTTTCTCTGTTCTCTGATTGTTGGTTTTCAGGGTGTTGCTTAATGCTCTCCTTCTCCGTCACTCACTCGTTCTTTTGTTTAATTGAAGCCTTTTGGTCGCAGCAGCTGGAACAGTTTATATGGAGCAGTGTTAAAGACCGAGGAACACCTCTGCTCCAAAAGTTATTTATTTATTTATTTATTTAACAGCAGCCAAAATTCTTTTTGTAGAAATCAGAGGTCATCACTATTCCTTTATCTCATCAGTGCTTCTTCTAACTGTAATCCTCTGTAGAGTGGAGGCTTGTTGTATTTCTGCAGTGAAATGTTTTTATGGGGATTATCAGATACTGTGATCAGACCTCTGTCTGTAGGAAGGATCCGATCTCAGATGTGTTCGAGGCCAGATGTGGAGAGGTGGAAGTGTATGAAAGCAGGAGAACTCCCGGAGAGATGGAGGAGTGTTTTGTTGATATTTTAAGGTCAGATTTTGCTGTGTTGGAAGTTGGGGGCTTTCTTTTATTATTTCTTTAAAGAGTGGAGAGAGATGACCTGCGGTTAGCCACAGTGTCACAGCTGTTAAAACAGAGTTTCAGGAGGTTGTAGGATGACTTTTATTTTATTTTATTTTATTTTATTTTTGGTCCCCTCATGGTTACTGTTTTAGTGATGCACAGAATGCTAATGGAGTGATAGTAGAGCCCCCTAGTGGGATTCTGAATCACAAAGTGAATTGGAGCCCCTCCTAATGTACATTCCTATGATGTGCCTGTTGATTCTGGGAAGGCTCTCAATCCACTCACCAACATTGTTTCTGGACTCTGGGAGGAGCTTGCTGGAGCACAGACAGTCACCCGGAGGAAACCCACGCAGACACAGGGAGAACACACCACACTCCTCACAGACAGTCACCCGGAGGAAACCCACGCAGACACAGGGAGAACACACCACACTCCTCACAGACAGTCACCTGGAGGAAACCCACGCAGACACAGGGAGAACACACCACACTCCTCACAGACAGTCACCCGGAGGAAACCCACGCAGACACAGGGAGAACACACCACACTCCTCACAGACAGTCACCCGGAGGAAATCCACGCAGACACAGGGAGAACACACCACACTCCTCACAGACAGTCACCCGGAGGAAACCCACGCAGACACAGGGAGAACACACCACACTCCTCACAGACAGTCACCTGGAGGAAACCCACGCAGACACAGGGAGAACACACCACACTCCTCACAGACAGTCACCCGGAGGAAACCCACGCAGACACAGGGAGAACACACCACACTCCTCACAGACAGTCACCCGGAGGAAATCCACGCAGACACAGGGAGAACACACCAAATTTCTCACAGACCCAGAGAACTTGCCCTAGTGAGGAATCTGGAGTATTTTGGAGAAAGTGAATTATTATTAATTCAAAGCTACCTGCTTATTCTTCATTTGTCACACAAGTGTCGCTTTTACTGCTCAGACATTTTGTGTACACCCCCATTTCATTCCCGTTTGTGTTCGGTTACTTCTCTTTGCTTTCTTCAAGGTTAATCCAGAAGTATTTAGACATCCTTGAGTTCTCGTGCTGTCCTCCAGTCTCAAAGAAAAGGACAGAGAGAAACTGAATTGAAAACAGGCCTGTTTTTGTGATTACTGTGGAGCAATGATTTTTCAGAGAATGATTCATATTGGAAAAAGAGAGTGGGAAAGTGTGAGAGAGAGAGGGACAGAGAGAGAGAGAGCTCCCGTATGACATTCTCAGTCTATTTTTCTGTTGTTCAGAGAGAGGTCTTTGACTTTACCAGGAATCTGCAGCAGTTTCACGGTGATTAGAGTCGTGTGTTGAAGTTTTACCCACCGTTTTTTTTTTTAGTTTAAATCTTTAGTTGTAACAGCTTCTACTCCTCTGAGAGAGATTAACTCTAGAGGGAACACTGTTGTGAGGATTTAATGGCCTTCACCCTCAAAAACATGAATGATGTTAAGTGTTGATGAGGGCTTGTTAGTTCTTGATCACAAACACAACTCCAACTCATCACATCACTGCTCCACAGTCCTCTGGCGTACTCTTGGCATTGAGTGTGGTGATACTTAAGGAGCTGAATGGTAAGGGGTGTCCAGAAGTATGTGGACAGTATTTGTCCCTGGTTCACATTCATTGGTTCATTTCTGAGCAGTTGCACTAAGGCTGGGTTTTTTTAGGGATGTTATATAACTTCATCTTGGTTCTCCTCCTTTATTCGTCCCTTTTTCCTCCCTCTCTTTTTTATATGTGGTTAGGCTTTAGTCAAATACTTTTGAAGATGCAACAGTTGGTTCCAATAAAATAGAGTGAAGGCTTGAGCTCTGGCCAAGTGTGTCGTTTCTCTGGAACGGCATGGACGTCTTAATCCAAAACTGCATGAAAGTTACGTAAAAAAAAAAAACCCTACGTCATTAAATAAAGTAGGTAAAATGTTTAACTCTTTTTAGGTCAAAACATCTGTGAACAACTCTCACGAATTCTGGAGATATTTCTAAAGGGGTTAGACATAAGCTTATTAAAGCTACAGAGAAACCGGAAGCAAAACAGCTGCACAGGACCTCGGTGTCTTTTCCTAGAGCTAGCACTGAGAGCTAGCACTGAAGGCTTTCATGAGAGAAAGAGGGAGACTCCTGCTTTAGATCTGAACACATCCACAGCTGTTAGTGTCCATCATCCCACTCTGAGAAGAATGACTCAACACTGGGTCTGAAAGGATGTGGAGCAGGAGAGAAGAACCCCACCCTGAGAAAAGGGGATAGACGCAGAAGATTAACCTGTTGTAGGAGAAAACGTAAACTAGGCTGTGGTTTAGATTCAGATTTTATAACGATTGTGTGGGACTGTTCTAAGCAGGAAACATCAAACCAATTTCTGAGACTGAACTTTGGCTGCAGATTTCTTTGAGAAACTGAAAGCAAGTCTCCTGAAGAGAACAGAGATGGCTGAAGTCTCAATCCACAGAGACATTCATGTTCCCCACTCTTCCTCATCACATTCCTCCAATTTTCACATAAAAACTTCACTTGTTCATTGTGTTCCCCTTTCTTATTTCATCTCTCTCTCTCTCTCTTTCTCTCTCTCTCTCCAGATGTGGAGCAGATGGCTATAGATTGGCTCACAGGGAACTTCTACTTTGTGGATGATGTGGACGACCGGATCTTTGTTTGCGACAAAGAGGGAGTTACGTGTGTTACGCTTCTGGATCAGGAGCTGTACAACCCTAAAGGCATCGCCCTGGACCCAACCATGGGGTACGTACAGGTGCTGTGAGGTCTTCATAGGAAAAACAAGAGCATGGGGATGCTCTGAACCAACTGCACATGAACCCACACTCACCATGTTCAATCTAAAGAGTCTGCCAGAAGGGTACAGATACCTCTATCCCATCAGCATCGAGTCCTCAGGGCGATGGCACTCCATCTGGTCTGTTTGTGGAGGTGCTGTGGTCCATAACTCCATTCTGACCACCCCTGGCTCAATCAAATCCTACACCCAGCATTTTCCACTATGAAAGCGCTTGGTGGAATAACACAATGATGTTTATTAACATGTTATCAAGAATATGAGCGAGTGCATCGTCAGAACCAACTGCAGGATCATATTTATTGTTGTTTTCTGTTTGAACAGGAAGGTATTCTTTACAGATTATGGGCAGATCCCTAAGGTGGAGCGCTGTGATATGGACGGTCAGAACCGGACCAAGCTGGTGGACAGTAAGATTGTGTTTCCTCATGGTATCGCACTGGACCTGGTAAACAGGCTGGTGTACTGGGCTGATGCCTATCTGGACTACATCGAGGTGGTGGACTACGAGGGGAAGAACAGACACACTATCATTCAGGGACTACTGGTCAGCATTATACTTTTTTTATATACAGCATTATACTTTTAATGGAAGGAATTCATTGGAATCCAATGGAAGGAGTTGCCAGATATTACCATGAGAGCCCTCTTTCTGCTGTCGCTTTTTTTATGATCTCAGATTGAGGATCTCTGTCTCCTTTCTCTCTCTGTTTATCTCAGATTGAGCATCTCTACGGTCTGACGGTGTTTGAGAATTATCTGTACGCGACAAACTCAGACAACGCCAACATGCAGCCGAAGACCAGCGTGATCCGAGTGAACCGTTTCAACAGCTCTGATTATCAGGTGGTGACTCGAGTCGATAAAGGAGGCGCTCTGCACGTCTACCACCAGAGACGACAGCCTCCAGGTGTTTATTTATAATCACGTTTAAGTGAGGGTTTTGATTAATCACAAAATGTTTCTGAATCTGAGTCATGATGAATGTATTAAAATGTCTTATCTCCATTTATGTTATAACAGTGTTCATAATTCCTTTTTCAATTAACATTTTCTATTTGTTATCAACGTAAGCATATGGTTCAAGGGATTTAGTCTCTCTGTCTGTCTCTCTCTCTCTCTGTCTGTCTCTCTTTCTCTTGCTCTTTTCTCTGTCTCTCTCTTTCTCTCTCCCCTCTCTGTCTCTCTTTCTCTCTCTCTCTCTCCCTCTCCTCTCTCTGTCTGTTTCTCTTTCTCTTGCTCTTTTCTGTCTCTCTCCTCTCTGTCTCTTTCTCTCTGTCTATCTCTCTCGCTCTCGCTCGCTCGCTCTCTCTTTCTCTGTCTCTCTCTCTCTCTCTCTTCATCTCTCTCTTTCTGTCTCTCTTCATGTCGCTCTCTCTCTCTCTCTCTCAGTGAGGAGTCATGCCTGTGAGGTGGATCAGATGGGGAAACCTGGGGGATGTTCTGATATCTGTTTGTTGGGAAACAGCCACAAGAGTCGAACATGTCGCTGTAGATCAGGCTTCAGTCTCGGCAGCGATGGGAAGTCTTGCAAGAGTGAGTAACTCCTCAATAACTGATCAATAAGCAATTAAGAAACAATCAGTAATGCTTATTAAAAAACAGTAATGCTGATTATGAATATATAAGGACCCTCATGTTCATACTGATCAATAACAGATCACAAACCCACTCAGACCCAGACCAATCAATAACCAAGCAATAACTCATAATTAAAGCAGCTTTTGAAGCTGATGATATTCCGCTTGCTCAGATTCACACCTGTCTGTAACGCTTTCAGAGATCCTCACTGATCAATAACTGATCAAACCACATTTGCTGGCATTATTTGAAGAGAAGAAGTGGCCAAAAATACATGTTGACTACAACTTTCAAACGAGGTGATGCTTTTGAAGTCTGTTGTGATTTTAAAGCTCGGTAAAACGTTGTCCTCCCTGTTTTCCTCAGAACCTGAACACGAGTTGTTTCTAGTTTATGGAAAGGGTCGTCCCGGGGTGATCCGGGGGATGGACATTAACCCTAAAGTCCAGGACGAGTACATGATTCCCATTGAGAACCTAATGAACCCGCGAGCTCTGGACTTTCACGCACAGAGCAGCTTCATCTACTTTGCAGACGCTACCAACTACATCATTGGCCGCCAGAAAATCGATGGAACCGAGAGGGACACCATCCTCAAAGAAGGTAATGGAGCCCAAAACTCCAAAAAACAAATAACACCCCTGCAAGTAAAAACAGCTCATATATTCATTATTTCTCATTAGGAGAGTAAGATGATCATTTCTTTGAGATGATTGAGAATTGTGGCCATAATTTACAGAGTGTGCACACAATTTTTAAACAATTAGAGGCCAGATTGCGCTTGTTTATCTCTGCCCTCAAGGCAGTCTCTGGGGCCTTGTATATTTTGTTCTGTCCCCTCCAGGCCTCCATATAGTCTCCGCTCTGCCCCTCTTGGGCTCAGTATAGTTTCCTTTTAATTATTGTGAGGCTCTGTATTGTTTCCTTTTTTGCCCCCTCTGGGGCTCCATACAGTTTCCTGTCTGTGACTCTGGAGCACTGTTGCTGACATTTGTAAAATTCTTGTTCTCTGTCTCTCTCTCTTTCTGTCTCTCTCTGTCTGTCTGTCTCTCTCACTCGCTCTCTGTCTTTCTGACTCTTTCACTCGCTCTCTGTCTGTCTCTCTCGCTCGCTGTCCGTCTGTCTGTCTCGCTCGCTGTCTGTCTGTCTCTGTCTGTCTGTCTCTCTCGCTCGCTGTCTGTCTGTCTCTCTCGCTCGCTGTCTGTCTGTCTGTCTCTCTCACTCGCTCGCTGTCTGTCTGTCTGTCTCTCTCACTCGCTCGCTGTCTGTCTGTCTCTCTCGCTCGCTGTCTGTCTGTCTGTCTGTCTCTCTCGCTCGCTGTCTGTCTGTCTGTCTGTCTCTCTCGCTCGCTGTCTGTCTGTCTGTCTGTCTCTCTCGCTCGCTGTCTGTCTGTCTGTCTGTCTGTCTCTCTCGCTCGCTGTCTGTCTGTCTGTCTCTCTCGCTCGCTGTCTGTCTGTCTCTCTCGCTCGCTGTCTGTCTGTCTGTCTCTCTCGCTCGCTGTCTGTCTGTCTGTCTCTCTCGCTCGCTGTCTGTCTGTCTCTCTCGCTCGCTGTCTGTCTCTCTCGCTCGTTCGCTGTCTGTCTGTCTCTCTCGCTCGCTGTCTGTCTGTCTGTCTGTCTCTCTCGCTCGCTGTCTGTCTGTCTGTCTGTCTCTCTCGCTCGCTGTCTGTCTGTCTGTCTGTCTCTCTCGCTCGCTGTCTGTCTGTCTGTCTCTCTCGCTCGCTGTCTGTCTGTCTGTCTCTCTCGCTCGCTGTCTGTCTGTCTGTCTCTCTCGCTCGCTGTCTGTCTGTCTGTCTCGCTCGCTCGCTGTCTGTCTGTCTGTCTCGCTCGTTCGCTGTCTGTCTGTCTGTCTGTCTCTCTCGCTCGTTCGCTGTCTGTCTGTCTGTCTGTCTCTCTCGCTCGTTCGCTGTCTGTCTGTCTGTCTCTCTCGCTCGTTCGCTGTCTGTCTGTCTGTCTCGCTCGCTGTCTGTCTGTCTGTCTCTCTCGCTCGCTGTCTCTCTGTCTGTCTCTCTCGCTCGCTGTCTCTCTGTCTGTCTCTCTCGCTCGCTGTCTGTCTCTGTCTGTCTCTCTCGCTGTCTGTCTGTCTCGCTCGCTCGCTCGCTGTCTGTCTGTCTGTCTGGCTCGCTCACTGTCTGTCTGTCTGTCTGTCTGTCTGTCTGTCTGTCTGTCTGTCTGGCTCGCTCACTCTGTCTGTCTGTCTGTCTGTCTGTCTGTCTCTCTCACTCGCTCTGTCTGTCTGTCTGTCCCAGGTATTCACATAGTAGAGGGCATAGCGGTGGACTGGATGGCTAATAACCTTTACTGGACTGATGATGGACCCAAAAAGACTATCAGTGTTGCCCGGCTGGAGAAAGCAGCTCAGACCCGAAAAACCCTGGTCGAGGGCAAGATGACTCACCCCCGTGCCATTGTAGTGGACCCCAAAAATGGGTAAAAAGAGAAAATACAGTTAAACACATGGGTTTTACATTTGAAGCACTTTATGGAGCTGTCTCCCTCTTTATCTCCTGGATGCCCGCTCACAAACGGATGTGGCATCGCTGGGAATCTCCTGATCTCCTAAGGGCACTTAGGGCTTCTAATGTTTTAAATTTGAATGTTTCAGCTGGATGTACTGGACAGACTGGGAGGAGGATCCTAAAGACAGTAAACGGGGTAAAATCGAGCGAGCCTGGATGGACGGAACCAACCGAAACATTCTGCTGACATCTAAAACCATTCTGTGGCCCAATGGTCTGAGCCTGGACATAAATCAGGGCATTCTCTACTGGGTGGACGCTTATTACGACCGCATCGAGATGGTGTACCTCAATACCACCGAGCGCAAGGTCGGCACTCTGGCACTAATCCTTCTTTATTTACATGGCATAAATAGCATACGTTTTCAGGGTTTTAGCTTTTTTTTTCATGTGTCAACACATTAATAATTGAAGTACAAAGTTAAACGATGTATGTTCTTCGTCTCAGACGGTGTATGAAGGACAAGAGCTGAATCATGCTTTCGGCTTGTGTCACTATAAGAATTTTGTGTTCTGGAACGAGTACCGCAGTGGTAGCATCTATAAACTGGATCAGGAAACAAAGTCCGTGACTCTGCTGAGAAACGAGCGGCCGCCCATCTTCGAGATCCGCATGTACGACGCTCAGCAGCAGCAAGGTGACTTTAAATACTTTGACGTAGGATTATATCAGCTCTCAGTGCTGCATTATTAATTATAAAATTGGAAAGGCATTTTCTAGCCAATATTTGTGTCTCTATTTTTTAAATTATTTTTAAAATATTTATTTATTTTTCTTTCTCTTTTCCTTTCTTGCATTCTTTCTTTTCTTTCTTGCATTCTTTTTCTTTCTTTTTTCTCTTTTCTTTTCTTTCTTTTTTTCTTTCTTTCTTTCTTTATTTCTTTCTTTCTTTCTTTTCTTGCATTCTTTCTTTCTTTCTTTCTTTCCTGCCAGTAGATTAAAATTCAAAAGTTACCAGATTTTTACTAATATTATTATACTATATTTTATATTATATACTATTTTTTTTATACTATACTATATTTTGTACTAATTTTAAAAATGTCTGTTCCCATGCGAGGGCCCCTTCCATTGAGCATAAACTAGTTAACTATTTGTACTTGTTAGTGGTAAACCTATTGATCCTTCGATGTAAGATTAGTACAGGGACTCGCTGTTTTGGTTGCTCCTTCAAAAAAGTAGTTCTACTTATACTGTGTGTGTATGTGTGTGTTATACAGGTACTAATGCATGTAGAGTGAATAACGGAGGGTGCAGTAGTTTGTGCTTGGTGACTCCCGAGGGTCGGTCGTGTTCCTGTGCTGAGGATCAGCTTCTGGACCCCAGCGACAACACCAGCTGTAAAGGTAACAAACCATGTTTCTTTTACTGTTCATTTGCATAAATGTGTGGTTCCTTTCTGGATTTACTGTTTTTTTACTGAATTTATTGAAAATAGAAAATAGAAAACACATTTCCTGCATGTCTCTGATCACACAAAGTTTATGGTGTTATTCCTAGCCTCTAAAAAAGCACGTCTTCAATATCATGATTTATGTGTGTTTATAAATGTGAAAACTGTGCCTTTTTACTGTCTTCATATAATGTCTCCCTGAAACTTCCTGATCAGAGTCTTGTTAATAAACAAACTGAACATCCAGATTACGTTTAATAAAGTTATGAAAGATGTTTTCCCTCCCACTCTTCCTTCCTTTCATTAAAACAGTAATTAAAGATTTAAAAAGAGATGATTTCCTGTAATATAAGGATGACAGAAGGAAATACAGGGGATAAGAAAGACTTCCATTCCTGCGAGTACATGACCTCAATGTTAAATCTGAAGATTTTAAGAGATTAGGAAGATTAGCTGTGTTCCATTTCAATAGCGAAGGAAAAAAAGCAATAAAAATGGGGAAAATCAGTTTTATGAGAACCACTCGACTGCGGGGTCAGATTAAGAGCTACTTTGGTAAGGAAAATTTTATTAAAAAAAAGATTAAGTGATTTTAATTGAAGCTGCAGGGGTATTTTATTTAACCATTTTACTGCATGATGTTGTATTATGTCAAGAATGTATTTGTTTTATTTATTGAGATTTTACTTAAAACGGTTTTATCTATGTGTCTTAATATATTAATGTGTGTGTGTGTGTGTGTCTCATAGCGAACCCGTCCTACATCCCTCCTCCTCAGTGTCAGTCCGGAGAGTTTGCCTGTGAAAATAATCGCTGTATTCAGGAACGATGGAAGTGTGATGGGGATAATGACTGTCTGGACAACAGCGATGAAGCTCCAGAGCTCTGCCGTGAGAGCACACACACACACACACACACACACACACACAACAGAAAAGCATTTTACCACTACAGTTTTATGCAAGGGGCTTAATTCTTTTTTCCTTTAATCTCTAATAACTACATGACTTTTGCTTTCAAAACATCTGATTGTTGATGACAGCACTGTTCACCATCAGTCATTGTTTATCCATCAACTATATCCCACCCCCCCCCCCACCACCACCACACACACACACACACACACACTTCCAAACCCATCAAAGAGAGAGCGCACTAGTTATCTGCTTCAGAGACGCTACCACCACCATGCTTCACTCACACATACACTACATAGTTGCAGGCACCTTCTCACCCAGCATTTCTTCTGAGATGAAAGGTGTATATTAGGAGTTTGTTTCTCTGGGTTTCAGTAACAGTCTCTACACTTCAATGAAGATTCTACAAACGCTGCTTTTTGTCCCTCTCTGTAGATCAGCACACCTGTCCCACCGACCGCTTCAAGTGTCAGAATAACCGCTGTATTCCAATGCGTTGGCTTTGTGATGGAGATAACGACTGTGGAAACGATGAGGACGAGTCCAACTCCACATGCTCTGGTACATATCTGCTAGAAGAAAGACACACACGAAAAATAAAGGCTGAAAATTGCCTTGAAAATGAAATAACAATGAAATGCTTTTTAGAAATCGAACTTACCTCGCAGTTCAGAATTCTGGCGTATTACAGACTGAAATAATGCTGTTCAGGTTCTGATTTTTTATGCTATTTATTCAAGATATGGCTTTCATTGTTTTCCCTCAGCTCGGACTTGTCCTCCGAACCAGTTTTCCTGTGCGAGTGGCCGCTGTATCCCTGTGTCCTGGACCTGCGATCTGGACGATGACTGTGGGGATCGATCTGACGAACCTGTGTCCTGTGGTACAGTATCTCTTGCTCTTTCAGTTCATGCTTTTACTTAAAGGTTATTTATTCAGGCTTTTACTATAAACAAGGCAGCTACTACTAAAAGCTAGTTAGGTGTAATAAATGCTCAACTGTCAAAATGACAGTTACGAAGAGCTATGGAAGTAATTGGAAGATCTGAAAGATAAATAAATAATACTAATGCTGTTAATGCAAGAATGATGTTCAAAACAATAAATTTTAATGGAAAATGCACTGTGATTAAATTGATGTAATTTAATTTCTTTTTTTATATTATTACAATTTATAATTTCTGTTTGTAGCGTACCCCACCTGCTTCCCTCTCACTCAGTTCACCTGTAATAATGGACGATGCATCAACATTAACTGGCGCTGTGACAACGGTGAGCTCTAAGTGTATTATATTTGTCTCTCTCTTTGTGGTTTGTTCTTGTTTGTTGATATATTTGCATGCGTTTTCCTTCTGCAGTTCCTTGTCTTTCATCTTTGTAGTGTTTTGTGTGTTTTTATAATACACTAGGGCTGTCACAAATGATTGTAATTATGTATTTGAATAATATTACCATTAGTTTAATAACATGGACATTTTTGGGAGAAAAAATAAATCTAAATCGCTGAATTTCTTTGAATGTGTAAAAAAAAGTAGTCGATTTATTACATTATAGAAATAAATTATCATCCTGTATATGATTTGACCTTTAATCACTACAGATGTGTTCATTTTAATGGATTCACTTTTTAAATTAAAGGGCCCATAGCTTGCACTTATTCATTGATTTTGTTTTTTGTTTTGTTTTTTTTAAACATAATCCATTAAACTCCTTTATTTAAAAGAATAATGGGGAAATAAACGTTTTCCATGGTGTGGGCCCTTTAATTATATAATTGTGGCAGCCTGAGTGTACAGTAGCATTAGTGTTTAGTACGGAGTAGATTCTCTTAATATGTTTTTTGTTCATTTTTTCATTTGTCCCTTGTTCGTTATGTGACCTCATTTCCTTTCTTCTGTGCCATTTGCCCCATCCCCCTTGTCTCCTATTGGCTGTTGCAGAAAAGGATTGTTTGGACGGCTCTGATGAGTTGAATTGTCCGAACCCGACCGGTTAGTGCATAGAACAACATGCACCATAATAAAAATAATAATAATAATAATAATTAAAATAATAATATATGCAACTTCTAAGGGCAGGAAAAGTCAAGAGATCGCTACTAATTTCCAGTCAAAACACTGGAAGATATAAGATATAATATCAAAGGATTCCGAGACTGTGGGACCCATAACAGCCAAGTGAGAGCCTAGTTTTCATCCCCAGAACTGTCCTCAACAGATAAACCACACTAAATGCTTTCATCTTTGAGGGAAAGCAGAAAATAAAGCTCTACTCTCTCACTTCAGATCCATACACATCCACATTTGTTTGTTTCCATCCTTCTACTGTAAGAAGAAAACTAAATACTGTGGGTTTAAGGATGTGGAAGAAGCCTTTTCTCAAGGCTCAGAAGAAGAAGAGCCTTGAGAAAAAGATTTAGACACAGAGCAAGGACATTTGGTTTAAAACACAGATAAGTGAAGAGTCTGAGTTTGGGGAATACTTTGGTAGAGACGAGTGTGAAGTGCAACCAGCTTTGAAAACTGAACTTCCAAGCTGGAAAAATTGAAATCAAATGAATAACTGGCACTTAATGGCTGCTTTGGGTGGAAAATGAAATGGCCTCTGATTCACAGAGCTGTGACTTAGATGTGACTTAATATTTAATTTATTAGATTTAATGTAGAACAAAATGAATAAATGTTGAAACTCAGCATTATTTTCCAAATGTATAAGTCTCTAAGGGGGCTCTATAAATGATTTAAAATATTCCTCATTCAGTATTGTATTTTCAGCAAAATTATTTAGTGTTTAAACTTAAATTAGACTGGGATTCTAATGCAGTTTTCCTCATGGTGCATGGTGTGATCTATGCAGTTTCTGTGATTTCTGTATTTTCCATTTTTCCATTGTGTGTTTACTATGGGAGTCAGTTAATAGACACAGAAGCTGTGGTACTGTACATTAACTGTGCTGATATATAGCATGGATTTTAGATGAATTTATAATTCTTTTTAATTGATATGTGTATTTATTGTGTGTGTATATGTACTTATTGATACATAAGCATTATTGTAAACATGTCCAGACTGAAGAACAGTGTCTATGTATTAAGTTCCGTTCACTTTTGTGTGTACGTTTATTTATGGATGTATGTAACTATGTCGGAATGGGTGAACGGTGTTCCGTTTCAGATAACGACTGTGGAGATAACAGTGACGAAGCTGGCTGCAGTCACTCATGTTCCAATACGCAGTTTAAATGCAATAGTGGACGCTGTATTCCTGATTACTGGAAATGCGATGGAGACAATGACTGTGGAGACTACAGTGATGAAAACAACGCAAACTGCACCAATCATGGTAGGTCTCATCCACCAATCAGAGAGGGCCTCAGATACTCATCCACCAATGACTGTGAGCTTTAGATCATTATCCAAATATTAAAGTAAGCTTTAGGTCCTTATACACCAATCACAGTGACGTAAAGTCCTCACCTTCAAGCTCCAGTCAGAACCAAGGGGAATCAATGGCAAGAAGCTTGATCTTATAACTGAATGTAACTGCTGTACAATTTAAGGTGGAATGGACAGTTTTGTTAAGAAGCTAAGGTGAGTTTTAACCTCTCTCTGTAGCAACACGCCCCCCCGGCGGGTGTCACGCTGATGAGTTCCAGTGCCGTATGGATAGCCTGTGTATTCCCCTGAGATGGAGATGTGATGGAGACACTGACTGTATGGACCTCAGCGATGAGAAGAACTGTGAAGGAGTCACTCACATGTGTGACCCATCCGTCAAATTCGGCTGCAGAGACTCGGGTGAGTGTTTTTGATAAAACAGACATAAGTCAGCATCAGTTCAAAGCTGGTCTACGTTAGTTTCTTCTGTAGAATACAGTTGAGAAATGAAACTGAAAGCATCCTGATATTTTTGTACAGTTTCTAAGAAAAGTAGCCGTTGATTATAATAATTATAGTATATAATAAAATAAAAATAGTTTTCCAACATTTTCCCTTTAACCACTCCCTGTCCAGCACGGTGTATCAGTAAGGCCTGGGTGTGTGACGGCGATAGTGACTGTGAAGATAATTCTGATGAAGAGAATTGTGAAGCGCTGGTGTGTAAACTCTCGCACCACGTATGTGTGAACGACTCCACTGTGTGTCTGCCTGCTGAGAAACTCTGCGATGGAAAAGATGACTGCCCTGACGGATCTGACGAGAAACTCTGCGGTAAGAATGGAGAAAACTACGTTTGCCATGATGCTGTGGGTAGTTTTACACTACCTTAGAGAAGGAGTGAGTCATTCCTCCTGAGGGAAAAGTGCAGATGGTGCTGCAGGATATTTTTTCATTGTTCAGTTGGTTTCCTGTGTTATTCTCTCCTCTAATCCCTTGTTCTCCTTCTCTCCCTTTACCCTCAGATCTGTGTTCTCTGGAGAACGGTGGTTGTAGCCATAACTGTTCGGTGTTACCTGGCGAGGGCGTGGCCTGTTCCTGTCCCCTGGGGATGGAGCTTGGTACAGATAATAAAACCTGCCAAATCCAGGGCTTCTGCGCCAAGCACCTGAAGTGCAGCCAGCGCTGCCAGCAGGACAAACTCCACGTCAAGTGCTCCTGCTACGACGGCTGGGTCCTAGAGCCTGACATGGAGAGCTGCAGGAGCACAGGTACAGTCAGAATTACTCAGACACTATCAGTGTCAACCCTGAGCTGAGCAGGCAACAGACTGTTATTTTAGCAGATGTAGCAATTAGCATTTAGCGTTCTCCTCCAAGCGTGTTGAGCCCAAGTGATATGGAATTAGTGCCAGCTCTAAAGTACTGGAGCTGGAGGCTTAGGTTGGTGTTCATCCTTCACGCTGGTTAATGTTACATGATTTGGGGGAGTCCTAGGCTACTTTTACATTACAAGCCTAGTTTATCAAATCTGCTTTTTTTGCACATGCGTACAGGCAGAAAAGGTGCATGAAATCTGATCTGGATGTTGATATTCATGTTGTATGCTCACTTCAGCATGGTAATGTGAATGTAGCCCTAGTTATTAGGTGAAACTGGCAAGCGGTTTAATGATACGGTTCATAAATAAATGGCTGAAATGTTTATCCATCACATAAAGCACAAGCAATGGAGGGATGAGAGAATGAGAAGAATGAGGCATACAGAGATAGGCTAGTGTGGTTTTGGCATTGGACAGAGTATATTAACTGGAAGAGGTGGCTTGTCCCCTTTCTCAGGACGTGGTTAAACCCAACACATTGTCTCGTATAAAGAGGAAGCTGTGGCTTTTTGGTGAAGACACTGGGTTACCGTGGGTGTTAAGGAACGCAGTTCTGTGGTACACTTAAACTGATGGAATATAAATGACAGGAGACAGCGAGGAGGAGACTGTTTGTCTTCGCAGGAAGTTTAGTGGGTATCGTGGGAGGAAAACCCTACTTCAGCCAATCAGAGTGAAGTTTATATTAAACGATGGCACATGAAGGAAGGGAAAATCAGCTGAGTGTCAGATGCAGTGAAAAAACTCTTCAACCTCTCTTCTTTTCTACAGAAAATGTGATGCCTGCTCTTATGTGACATGTTTTGTTGGTTCTTTGGTTGCACATTAGTAAATAATAACTTACATGTTCTCTTCAGAATAAAAGCTCTGTGTGTATTTTAGCATATTTAGGTGTTAGCAATCTCTAATGACCAGTTAGTGTTCTCCTCCAAGCATGTTGAGCCTATGTGAACTGGCAGTTTTACAGATACATCTCCCTGTTCCCCTCCAGATCCTTTCAAGCCGTTCATCATCTTCTCAAACCGCCATGAGATCCGGAGGATCGACCTACACAGAGGAGAGTTCAGTGTTCTGGTTCCAGGTTTGAGGAACACCATTGCATTGGACTTCCACCTCAATGAGAGCGCCCTCTATTGGACTGATGTGGTGGAAGATAAGATCTACAGAGGAAAACTGTCTGAGAATGGAGGTCAGATCACTCTCTCACTGGAGAACAGCAGGATATATAGTTAGAATATAGAGTTATTAAATCATGCAGGTTTTCAAATTCTATGTTTTCACATAAGCAAAGTAGCACAAATTAATGGAAAACTTGAATAAAGCAATTAAATGCACACTTTTTAAGTGTGTGCATAAACAGCTCATTTTATTTTTAAACCTCAGGTTTATTTTGATTTCTTCCCACTACAATGGAATTAAACCTGAAGCATGTTACTTTTGGGTATTTTCCCTGTGGTGGAATTTGGTAAGTGCATGCAACATATGGAGGAGCTTATAATTTTAAACAAAAATGTGGTTTGGATATTCTGGTTTATTACATAATATATATATTGTGTGTGTGTGTGTATATAGCAAAAGAAAACTGAATATTTGCACCTACACAGAGCTATTGTTTTATATTCTCAGTACACAGAGCCCAGGGTCTCATGGGTAATGGAGTTCTCTTACTGTTCCAGATGGCCCCATTTTAAAGCATCTGGTTTTGGCCATGACTCAAAAGGCAAAATTAATCAATCACCGCTTTCAAACGCCTGCCCAAAAGCGATCATTCAGCTCCAAAAACACCTTCAGAGGGATAAAGCCATCAATCAGTGCTAATCTGCTGAGCGGGAAAAGCCCCTCATTACTGTCTGTGTGTGGATTTTGGGTGGAGTGGTGGTGGGGGGTTACTGTGTAAAGTCTCAAACCACCATTCATATTTTAAAGTGCATCATTTCCATTTAAAACCTCCATCACGCAGTCATTCATTTGCGTACTGGAATTTTATGGAGCGTGACACCCTCGTCCTTCTCCCACTTTTCCCTTCCCTCTCTCCTCCTCTTTCTATCTTCCATTCCTTCCTCTCTCTCCACCAGCGGCTCTGACGAGTTTTGATGTGGT
Organism: Hoplias malabaricus; assembly: GCF_029633855.1. Lineage (NCBI taxonomy): Eukaryota > Metazoa > Chordata > Actinopteri > Characiformes > Erythrinidae > Hoplias > Hoplias malabaricus. Next base: position 23,647,510 of record NC_089804.1, on the reverse strand, counting down.
GATTCAGTACGGTTTGGCGACACCGGAAGGGTTGGCGGTGGACTGGATTGCAGGGAACATTTACTGGGTGGAGAGTAACCTGGATCAGATTGAGGTGGCGAAGCTGGATGGGACCATGAGGACCACGCTGCTTGCTGGCGACGTGGAACACCCCCGTGCCATCGCCCTAGACCCCAGAGAAGGGTGAGGGCTGAGGGGAAAGGGTTTTCAATTAGTGTGATGACATGATTTAATAGCTTAAATGTGAAAAAATAAATTAATAAATAAATTATAATTTCTAATATCAGCTTAGAGAACAGAATCTACTTAAAGGAGCAATATGCCATTTTTTCATATTGCAAAACCATTGTTATACTGACACCTAGTGGTCTGGTTTCTAACATAAATAATAGAAATTTATGTTCTATACACTTTGGTCCATTTGCCATGTAGAATCCTATTCTGGACGGATTGGGACGCCAGTTTGCCGAGGATCGAGGCAGCATCCATGAGCGGCGAGGGACGGAGAACTATCCACAAAGAGACAGGAAACGGAGGTTGGCCGAATGGACTCACTGTGGACTACCTGGAACGCAGAATTCTGTGGATAGATGCCAGGTAAAATCATCAGAATTGCACTCAAGTGTCAAAAGTTCTGGCTCTTTCATGTGGAGATCTGGGATGTTCCAGTGAAGGATTAACCCCGTCACTTAGCACAACACAGTCCAACACTGAGGTCTGACAGAATTACATAGTGTTGTCCTCAGAGTGTGATAAACTAACTTAACTCAGTTAAACATTCTTGGAAAATGAACTGCCAGTAGGTCAACATAACAGAATTACACATTTAGTGTCCTCCTCCGAGCATGTTGAGTCGGGTGTGTTCTGAAGTGTGCTGAGCTCTGTCTGTCTCTCTCCCTCAGGTCGGACGCCATTTACTCAGCCAAGTACGACGGCTCGGGTCTGATCGAGGTTCTCCGGGGACATGAATACTTGTCGCACCCGTTTGCAGTCACCATGTATGGAGGGGAGGTGTACTGGACAGACTGGCGCACTAACACTCTGGCCAAGGCAAACAAGTGGACGGGAAATAACGTCACTGTTGTTCAGAGAACCAACACCCAGCCTTTTGACCTCCAGGTCTATCACCCCTCCAGACAGCCTCAGGGTGAGGGGGATTGTGGGTATTTAAGTGTGGGTGGATGGCCAGAAAGTGTGTGGATTTGTGTGTGTGTTTATATTTATTTATTCTAAATTATATTTATTATAACCGTTTTGTTGTGATCTCTCTCTCAAAATCTATCTCTTTCTCTCTTTCTCTCTCTCTCTCTCTCTCTCTCTCTCTCTCTCTCAGCTCCTAACCCCTGTGCTGAGAATGGAGGTCTGGGTCCTTGTTCTCATCTGTGTTTGATTAACTATAATCAGACTTTCTCTTGCGCTTGTCCCCATCTAATGCGACTGAGCTCTGACAACCACACCTGCTTCGGTGAGACGTTATTTATTTCTATTTCTACAAAACGTAGCTCCATAAACCTGCTTCAGTGAGAAATATTATTTTATCTTATTCCTCTTATTAATGCTTTGCTTACTTCTACTTGGAAGTATGTGTGTTGAAGTGTAGTGGCTACAGCGAGAGACCTTTTTTATATTTCTAACAGAATTAAAAACATTACGAGTCCCCCAAAACCTGCTTAAGTAAGAAACGTAATTTGATTAAATTTTATCTTGAACTACATGCTCCAGTGCGAATTCTTCACTTTTTCTCTAAAACAATCCCAACAAAGCGTGTGTCTAATAAACGTTGCTTATTTATACTTCCCACAGAGCTATGAACATTACAGTGACAACACTGACACACTCAGTTCTGAGAACCTGCTGTTGTAAGAAACAGGCTCTATTTATATGCTTATAAAAATACCTCCCAAAAACCTGCTGTGTGTATATTGAGACATAACTCCAGTGCATGTGCTGTGCTGCGGTTATATGTGATGGTGCTGGCAAAATTGCAGTCCCCCCTTCCTTTTAAAACAACACAGTGTGTTTAATTTTTTTATTTTACTGAAATCTGACACTGCGTGAAGTGGCACGTAAATCTGAGAAAACATGATTTCTATAAAAGTTGAAGGTCTGTAGCTTTAAGAATGCAGAGGCTTGCTTCGAATGCCTGAATGATCCAGAACAGTTGCTCTGAATACAGCTTTGTCTTTCCCTCCGTCTGCTCTTCATTAATTGAAAACAGAATTAAGGCCAAGTTTGTTTTTTCAAGTTTGTTTAAAAAAACGACGCCAGACGACCCGGGCAGCTTCGTCTCTCGCTGCTGCTCAGCCCTGCCTCTACTTTAGGGTCTTTTATCACTGCTGAAGTTTTGACTTGTTTAAAATTCCTCTGTTTTCTGAAGTAAGACAAAATAAAAGCGATAGCATCCTGTTTCTTGTTCATTGTTTACGTGAAATCATCGTATTCCTGCTTTTCGGCCTACAGCCACTGTGTGCACGTGTTCACGCTGAAGTTAAAAGGAGTCTCTCAAACTGGATCGATCCGACAATGAAGAGTTGCAGATTGCATTCCTCTTATTTGTCAGTGTCTCCTTTTTGTTTCAGATTTGGGATTCTCAGATTGTCTCAGATTTCATTATCTCAGATTGTCTCAGAAATTTTTTTTAACTAGTTTGAATAATCTCATCAAGTTCTTCAGTTAAACATGGACTGAGCTTCTCAGATTTGGGATTCTCAGATTATCTCAGGGATTTTTTTTTGTTTTGTTTTTCCATTGTATGTCAGATTACCTTTGTCTTTTCCCTGTTTTCCACAGAGTCCCGTCAGTTCCTCTTGTACGCCCGTCAGATTGAGATCAGAGGAGTGGATATTTATAATCCTTATTATAACTACATCATCTCCTTTACGGTTCCGGACATTGACAACGTGACGGTGGTGGATTATGATGCTTTGGAGCAGAGGATCTACTGGTCGGACGTACGGACACAGACCATAAAGAGAGCGTTCATCAATGGCACTGGCATTGAGACTGTGGTCTCTGCAGGTACAGGACACATTCATCACTGTCCAGTTCAGTCTGAGACTTTTGGATTTGGACTGTCCTATAGAAACACTGATTACCTTATGAGGTTAACACTTCCACACTTATCAGTCTGTTAAAGGAGCGATGAGTCATTTTCTCCAGTGATTCTTCTAAAGCAGGAATGTTTTTCTGTCTTTTTCTGCAGATTTGCCGAATGTAAATGGACTGGCTGTCGATTGGGTTTCTCGGAACCTGTTCTGGACGAGTTATGATGCCAATAAGAAACAGATAAATGTGGCCAGACTGGACGGTTCCTTTAAAAATGCAGTGATCCAGGGCTTGGACAAACCTCACTGTCTCGTGGTGCATCCAATACTGGGGTGAGCAAAAACCGAAGACAAAAATACAGTGTTCAGAACTCTCCAGACAGAAAGATTCATGGATTAAACACTTTAAAGAAACACGCTCTGGAACAGCTACACATGAGCCTCAGCTCACCATGCCCAGTGACACGTGAGGGCTAGAGGGGGTACACTTTAACCTGGAATAAATAAATATACACAGGGAGAATGAGCCATAGAGAGACAGAGAGAGAAACGAAGAGTGGGACATTGATAGCTAGATAAAGATGGACGAGTCTAGACGTATATGCATAACGAGACAGACAGTATGAAAGAGAGAGGTTGTTTTCTTCAGTAGCGCAACACCCCTTTTTCAGACTCCAGAAGGGATTGAAGGAATGTTTCCCCTCAGTGACTCAGGATAAATCCAGATGTTTGTGTGTGTGTGTAAAACAGACTTAAACACTGCCTTGTTTTTGAGTTTTTATTCAAGGACGTAATCAGTAAAGCACTTCAGTCTGGACCTTAAGTACACGTTTCATGGGAAATTAATGAGTAGTGGGTTAAACACACACAGACAAGAAGGATGTGATGTCAACAACACACACTCACGCAAAACAAACAGGACATTTGGCATGAATCAATATGATTTTTTTTTTCTTGTTGTTGAAAAAAAGGCACTTGAATGCGAGGAATATTTAATCAAATATTTACTTAATATCTTCTTGGAATATTTCAAAGATTAGGAAATAATAGTAATAGCAAATAATAGCAAAATAAAGACTCAACTTCTGATTATAATGTCTTACTTTCTCATAATATGAACTTCGAATCTCAAAGTAATGACTTACTGTCTTTACGTATTTACGTCTCATAACAATTACATATTTTCTTTTAGTTGAAAAATACCATAGTTACATCAGTTTCTATGATGTTTTATCTACAGAAAATAAGTAAATGTGTAGGTTTAGTTGGTCAGAGTGCAATATTTATGTATCATGTATGTAATCATGCCATTATTATGCAATGTCTCCATTTCATCTTTAAAAATTCAGCAAATAATCACCGATTGTGTTTTTAAATTTAATTAAAAAAATAAATAAATTGAACATTCGTTTGGCCATGGTGCACAAACTTTTGCACACAGCCTTGTGCTTCATTCTCCATTCATCAGTCCTCTTTGTTGCTAGGGGCAACCACAGAATGAAATGAAACCACTTGAGAGAAAAAGCGGCATGTGCTCAACCTTGAAATATGCATTGATCTTGTTTTACAGACTCGCCGTGTTCAACATGCCGTAAAAACTGAGCATTGATTAATAGAGACAGCGTTAGTTTCCACATTAATGCACAGTATTCTTTTAAATATTGCCAATGCCTGTTATCGATCAGCAGCTAACTGTCCTATATCAGCCTGTAGTCTGTGGAAAAATGGGCTATCGTTTCCTTTGGGAAGTGTAACGTTCTCTGTTTTTGTTCTGAGAATGTTACTGCGGCTCATTAAAGAATTAAATATGAACAATGCGACTAAAAGCAACACCTGAGCACTGCAAGTGCACGAAGACTTTATTTGTAATAACTAAGAGTTGTTGTTTCCGGTTTCTAGGAAGCTCTACTGGACAGATGGAGACAACATAAGTATGGCTAACATGGACGGCAGTAATCGCAGCGTTCTTTTCACCAATCAGAGGGGTCCAGTCGGTAAGTGGCTTGTGAAGAGATGTTCTAATCAGTGTTCACAGATTTGATTCAATTATTTTTAATAAATGATTGAGCTCCTTTCAGAGCAAATTGCACTTCTCACATGGTTAAATTCTCAAACGTGTCTTGTCTTTAATGCCCTACACTACCTCAAATCAACCAGAACAGAGGGCACCTGTGTGGCCCCTAATCTTAAGAGAAGCCTAAGCATAAACTAAAACGGGGTTCTCTGGAGGGATATAAAAAGGCCCCCTACAGCACTGGACTCTGCAGCTGAGGGACTGTGTTTTCTGCATTGATGGAGTTCCACTGTCACTAAAGTTTATGCAGCTGAATGACATTAAATAATCTTAGCGTAGTTTCGGTAGACTCCTTTTATTGCCGTGCCCCCTTGTGTTGTAGAGGCTCATTCCTCTGATTGCTGTCTCGGCACTGCAGGTCTGGCCATAGACTTTGATGAGAGCCGTTTGTATTGGGTGAGTTCTGGGAACGGAACGATTAGCCGCTGCAGATTGGATGGAACGGATCTGGAGGTTCTGGAGGGAGTGAAGGGCAAACTCAGCAAGGCCTCAGCTCTCGCAATAATGGGTAAGAAATAATGATAGCTATTGTATACAAATCAATTAAACTACATTGTGTTCCTTCAGGAGCTTTGATTAATGTATTCAAGCCAATAGAAAGTCTAATGTTGGCTCTAAAAAAATAAAAATGTTAAAGTGGCTATTGGTTCTGAAGCCTGTTGGGGTTCTTATGTTGGATGGGTTCTAGGTGATAAGCTGTGGTGGGCGGATCAGGGAACAGATCAGATTGGAACGTGTGATAAAAGCGACGGAGGAAACTGGAAAGTTCTGAGAAACAGCACCTCTCCTATGATGCACATGAAGATCTACAACGAGACTGTCCAAGCGGGTACGGCCCAGAGAGAGGTTCATCACACACTTCTGCAAAGCTGGATTTCTCTGTGGCAGAAGTTAATACGGCTTCGGTTCGGGACTAATATGTCAAAGCAGCCATTTTCAAATCATAACTATTTTGTAATTGAGTAATCCAGCTTAGACCTGCAATTCCTAGTATGAGCATGATATATAAATATAAAAACAACAGCGGAGAACTATGATAAAAGTCCTGCGTCATTGCTGGACATCCAGTCTGAATTATTCTCCAGTTCGCTGATAAGTTTCCTAACTCCCATTTTCAGTCTTCACACTGTGTGTTAGAAGGGTTGATTTATAGTCAAACAATTATGTCCATATTTTATTTTTAAATGAATATAAATTCAAAAGGTACTGATTTTTTTATTGGTTTCAATTGTTTGTTTTAGGCTCAAACCTATGCACTAATAATAATGGCGATTGCTCTCAGCTGTGTTTACCCACATCTCCAACCTCTCGCAGCTGCATGTGTACAGCAGGATACAGTCTTAGGAGTGGACAACAATCCTGCGAGGGTAACACACACACACACACACACACACACATACACATTCCCCATATAAAATGCACCTAACATAAGTAGAACCTTAAAACTGCTTTTCTTGTCCCAGAATGAATGAGTTTATGCTGCAATATATATATATATATATATATATATATATATATATATATATATATATATATATATATATTCATAAAATACATATATACTGGTTTTTAAAGAAATTGCTGGTGTTAATGTTGTGTTTGTTGTGTTGCTGCAATAGAAATCCTTTTATTAGAAAATGAACAAAAGAAAAAGAACATAGAACTGATGTTTATTGTTATTCCTTCAAAGGTGTGGGCTCATTCCTGCTGTATTCTGTTCACGAGGGAATCCGAGGAATCCCACTGGATCCGGCCGATAAATCAGACGCTCTCGTTCCTGTGTCTGGGTCATCGCTTGCCGTCGGCATCGATTTCCATGCTGGTAGGAGGCACACTGCTATCATTAACAGTAGAATGTCAACAGTAGAATTTAAATCTTGACCTTGGCACTGAAAACCGAGCATCAATACACAGCTAATGTGTAATAAGCCTGAGTTAATCAGCCCCCAGAGATGACAAAATGATTAAGCACTTCTTTAAATGTGTTGGGGAAATGGTGACAGGATCTAAACTTATTCTGTTGCAATCTACAATAACAAGGAAATGTAATTATAACTATTGCTTCACAGACAACGATACGATCTACTGGGTGGACATGGGTCTGAGCACCATCAGCCGAGCAAAGAGAGACCAGACATGGAGGGAGGATGTCGTCACCAATGGGATCGGACGAGTGGAGGGCATCGCTGTGGACTGGATCGCAGGTTTGGGACAAGGCCGGCGTGATATAACCCAACTTTATGAGCTTTAGTGAAGAGAGTCAGTTTGGTCTGTGTACGCGTTTTATTGAGGATTGACAGTGAAGACCCCGAGACCTGACGAGAGGGTGCTTATCCTTTCAGGTCCATTTCCTGCTTGATGTACATCTCAGAGATTAAACTGAAAGAAAGATTTAAAGTCCTGGGGCTACTCAGCTCCCTTGGCATTAAATTGAAGCACATGGATTGATTCATGGCGGCACAGTGGCGCAGCAGGTAGTGCCGCAGTCACACAGCTCCAGGGGCCTGGAGGTTGTGGATTCGTTTCCCGCTCCGGGTGACTGTCTGTGAGGAGCTGGTGTGTTCTCCCCGTGTCCGCGTGGGTTTCCTCCGGGTACTCCGGTTTCCTCCCACAGTCCAAAAACACACGTTGCAGGTGGATTGGCGACTCGAAAGTGTCCATAGGTGTGAGTGAATGTGTGTGTGTCTGTGTTGCTCTGTGAAGGACTGGCGTCCCCTCCGGGGTGTATTCCCGCCTTGCGCCCGATGATTCCAGGTAGGCTCTGGACCCCCCGCGACCCTAAATTGGATAAGCGGTTACAGATAATGGATGGATGGATGGATTGATTCATATCTTGGTTTTATATACTCTGAAAAATAAATTATTATTATTATTATTATCTTCGCGTTAGTTTCCTGGGTAAATATGTGACTCTCTTTATAAACCCCAGGGAAGTGTTAACTAGTGGTAAAAGGGTTATATGTCCTCATTAAACTCTAATATATTACCCCAAAATATTAACCCATTCAGCGGCACGGTGGCACAGCAGGTAGTGTCGCAGTCACACAGCTCCAGGGGCCTGGAGGTTGTGGGTTCGATTCCCGCTCCGGGTGACTGTCTGTGAGGAGTGTGTTGTGTTCTCCCTGTGTCTGTGTGGGTTTCCTCCGGGTGCTCCAGTTTCCTCCCACAGTCCAAAAACACATGTTGGTAGGTGGATTGGCGACTCAACAATTGTCCGTAGGTGTGAGTGTGTGAGTGAATGTGTGTGTGTTGCCCTGTGAAGGACTGGCGCCCCCTCCAGGGTGTATTCCTGCCTTGTGCCCAATGATTCCAGGTAGGCTCTGGACCCACCGCGACCCTGAATTGGATAAGCGGTTAAAGATAATGAATGAATGAATTAACCCATTCATTAATGCTTCATATGTTTGGTTTATAGCTTTGTGCTCTCCTGTTTTATTTCAGCAATCCCAACCCGTTTCTTTGATTTGCTTTTATTAGTTAAGAACACGTTGAGTCTGTATAAAATGAGTTAGAAATGAACTTGCCTTGCCGTGTCTATTTCCCTGCAATGATTCCCATAAAGAGCTGATGGAAATGCTTGTATCACCACTCAAGTATGTCATGAGTTAATGTTTGGATGGCGTATCTTTAAGATAAGACTGCATCGGCCTCTGGTCTCTGTGCAAACACTGATTATGTAAAGGCTTCAAACACTGTGCTGTGCTTGTTTATGAGAATTTATGAATTCTGTGACCTGGGGAACTCAGTGTATGAACCCTATACAAATTCATATAACAGATTACTTTCTAGAGGTGGTGAATGGAACAGTGTGTTCCTTTCTTCCTTCCTTATGTCCTCTCTACATCCAGCAGTGAGTTTGATATGGAGCAAAGATGATAATGATGATGGGGAAATAACTCAACTCCACAAGTCTCTTGACCTCTCAGCGTCCTCCTGAGGAGATTTTAGAGGAAGGCATCTGGTTCCATTCACCACCACAGTGAACTTTTCAGACTCTCAAGCTTTTATCTTAAAGGTTTAACCATAGTGCATCAGTATTTATAAGATTTAGGCTGTGAGTTTTTGATTTAAATAAACTGCTGGAAATATTGTGCTGACTGTCCATATTTTAAGCTGTTGACATTTGAAACCCCTGAAAATCTTTATTCCTTTTTCCCTCTGATCCTCAAAGGAAACATCTACTGGACTGACCAAGGCTTTGATGTGATAGAAGTAGCAAGGCTAAATGGCTCTTTCCGATATGTAGTCATCTCTCAAGGGCTGGATAAACCCCGAGCCATTGCTATTCACCCAGAGAAAGGGTGAGGTCTCCTTCATTGTCTCTCCATCACTTCCCACTGAAGTTCATTTTGTTGTTAACATTATCCCCATTTAAGGAATTGTAGGTTGTAGCTGACTTTCTCTGTGAAAAATGAATTTCTAATGGCCTGTTTATGCCCTGTTTGTGTCTGTTTAGTTATCTGTTTTGGACGGAATGGGGTCAGTACCCGAGGATTGAACGGTCCCGTTTGGACGGCACTGAGAGAGCAGTTCTGGTTAATGTCAGTATCAGCTGGCCCAACGGCATCTCCATTGACTATGAGGTAAAAACATGCACATCCACAGAAATAAATACCATAAATACACCAATGTATACAAAATAATGAGACTGGATTCTGTTTAAGGGTGGGGGGGGGATAGTCTTGATATTTTATTGGAACAAATGAAATGCACCAGGAAAACTGTTGATGTTGGAACATAACCCAGACATCTGATGTGTGTGTAACCGTAGGAGGCTCTGCTGTACTGGTGCGATGCTCGGACGGATAAAATTGAGAGAATTAACCTGGAGACGGGCGAGAACCGAGAGCTGGTTCTGGCCAGTAACAACATGGACATGTTCTCCGTCTCTGTGTTTGAGAGCTATATCTACTGGAGCGACCGGTCAGTGGGCCACGTTAAGAGTCTTCAAAATGCTTCACAAAGAATATAAAGAAAATTCAAATATAGTATTTAAATTAAAATACATTAATTTCTCAAAAAGTTATGGTCAATACATATTTACTAGGGTGTAATTATACAACACATTATAAAATAAAATTAAATTGTATTAATTTTTGTTTTTGTTGTATTTGTATTAAAATACATTTTAAACACTATATTTCATAATTGTTTAGCATATAAGCTTATAGCTAGTGTGGCAAATGTGCAGCGTTAAGCGTTTGTTAAAAATGTCTATGCTAATGTCTAAACACTGTAATCGTGTATTGTCAAAATGCTAGACTCTAATTGGAAATAGCATATTTTTACTGTTTTAAAAAATGTATTTTGATGAAATACATCACTTTTGCTTTGTAACCAAATTATTGAATTGTGTCATTGTTACACTCCTAATATTAACCATCTGATTGAAAGTCAGAATATGGATCATCTAAAATATAACGATTGCTTTGACATATGTACTTTGTTGTTTATTGTCTCACTGTTAATTGGCCATTGTTTTAACACATTTCTTTTGTTTGTTGGTTTCTTTGACAGCACCCATTCTAATGGCTCTATAAAGCGAGGCAATAAGCACAACGCCACAGACTTCGTAACTCTTCGGACCGGGCTTGGAGTTCAGCTGAAGGACATTAAGGTGTTTAACAGAGCCAGACAGCAAGGTGAGGACTTGTGGTGATTGACTTTAGCGAAAGAATCGACATAAAAACACACTCCATACAGTGTGATAGATTGTTTTTAAATAAACAATAGTTTCTTTTCATATTTATCCCCCGTTTTTTCATCTCAAAGGGACAAACGTATGTAAAGACAATAATGGCGGCTGTCAGCAGCTGTGTCTTTACCGTGGAAACGGGCAGCGCACATGTGCGTGTGCTCACGGCACGCTAACGGAGGACGGACGCAGCTGCCGACATTATGATGGATATCTACTCTACTCGGAACGGACCATCCTCAAGAGCATCCACTTATCAGACGAGAATAACCTCAACGCTCCAATAAAGCCCTTTGAGGATCCAGAGCACATGAAGAATGTTATCGCTTTGACCTTTGACTATAGAGGAGGAGGTGGAGACAAAGGGAAAGAACCAAACCGCATCTTCTTCAGCGACATCCACTTCGGAAACATCCAGCAGATCAATGACGATGGATCTGAGCGAAGAATTGTGGTTGAGAGTGAGTAAATAAATGATTTCTGCTTTTATGACTATGAAGTAGAACAGCTCTTAGTTCACGTGGACAGAAGGCTTCTTAGTGTGTTCTACTGTGTTTGGTTTAGAGTCGAGGCTGTTGTGATCAATGGACATCTGATTATATTCACCCCCACTGTGACCAATCCGGTCTCTAAGTTTAAGAACGCAGCATTTCACACCAAACCAAACGTTCTCTCATTCTTTTATTACATGGCAATTGTTTTATTATTGTTAAGATTTGGTGAAAATCTTCCTTGCTTCTTGTACAGCGCTTTGGAACCTGTAAACTAATTTTTATGAAAGACACATGCACAACATTCTCAACAATTATTTCACTTCATTGTTACCAAGTTCAGAAGTCAGAGGCTTTTTTACAAAGCCCACTTTTTAAGGTGATTCTTACAAAGATTGTTCTCCAAATCTGTCTTCCATGAGGTCTTCGAGTTCCTTCCTGAACACCAGGCACATAAAAAACACTTGGAGTGGAGGGAGGGCATCTGTAGAGGGAGTGGCTATAAGGCGAGAGAATGTTGTAAAGCTGTGGGACATCTGACTGCAATGAAATCCTAACAAATGCATTTTATTTGGGAACTGTTTTATCTTGTCTTGAATTGGTCTTAAAGCCAAAAACCTTCTCAATACCATGGTTTGCATCTTAACCAATTAATTGTGATAAGAGATTATGTAAACCCTCTTGGCTTCTTGTACCATACTTTAAAAACCTGTAATCTCACAGTGTACACAACATGCTCAAGTTGAGTCGTTACATTATATTCTTTTTACACAGATTGTTCTCCACATTTTGAGCCCAGTAGCTCCTTGAGTTCCTTCCTGAACTTCTGGGACATAAAGACATATAGTATGGGGTTCATAACGGCGGAGGAAGTGGCCATAACTCGAGCAAAAGTGGCAAACGGTCCATATCTCGGCGAAGGTCCAATCCCAGAGGTCTGCTCTGAGAGCTGTACAAACATCAGACCATAAGAGGGAAGCCAGCAGAGTGCAAAGGCTAGCACTAACAAAACAGAAGTGTGGGTCACCTGGTTGTGGTACAGCTCTAGCCGATCTGTTTGGGACGTCCGGCTTTGTCTGGTCTGTCTCAAGTAGTGGTAGATTTTCCCGTAAGCGGCCACTATGACCACCAGCGGGAGGGCGAATGCTAACAAGAAATGACACACACCGTATGCTAGCTGGCTTGTGTTTGATAAAAAATTGAAACATATCAAGTCTTGTCTCGTCAAGCGGATATTGCTCCCGTGAACCAGCGTCCTCCAGGCAAACTGAGGAATGGCCAACACAATGGCAGGAACCCAGAGAAGACCAGTGGCCATTTTAATGCGTCCATCCCTTCGCCAGCGATACGCTTTGGTGGGATGAACCACGATGACATAGCGGCTAAAGGCTAAGGCAGCCAGGGTGAAGGCACTAGCCGAGGTGCACATAGCTCCCAAAAAACTCACGGCCTTGCACATGAAGTCTCCAAAAGACCAGTGCCGCGTGGCTATGGCCACAGTGTGATATGGGACGCAGGAGAGTAGAAGAAGGTCTGCCACGCTCAGAGACAGCAGAAGTATGTCTGTTCCATTGGCGTTTATCTGTTGGATGCCTCCTGTTATGTTTCCACTGGTTTTCCTCCGTCCTCTCCTCAGCGTCCTGCAGATGATGATGATGACCAGGATGTGTCCCACAAACCCAGTGAAGAGGATGAAAGTGTCCAGCACAGGGACAAACACCCGCTCAATATCGGAAGGTCCTGAAACGTTAACATGGTCGCCTTGTTCACTGGTGTTGCCTGAGAGAATATCGGCCATGGCGATTGCTGACATTTAATGGATCATTTTGATAAGACACAGTTCTTATTCTGAAGGCTGGTGCCTTCCCAGTGTCCCAAAGTCAACACACATAAATCTGAATGCTTTACCAGAACAATAAAAGTCTTCATCCAAAAATGGTTCCTCGAGGGTTCTTTACTGAAGGGAGTGGTTCTGTCCATGCACCCTCACTGGTTCTTTGCCTGGTTAAATAAATCTTCTGCCTGAGAAACTAGAGCTCTCTTGCAAACCAATCTGTTTTTCATTACTATACACATCTTAAGTAAAGGCAGAGGTTTTCTATAGAACTGCAAGCATTCAGATTTTCTTTGCTGGTTGAATTGTTGTTCTGGATTTTATTCCTTTCGGAATAATACTTAAACATTCGACTGTCTCCTTGCCTTGGTCAGGTAGTTCAGGGTGGAGGATCCTATTGGAAATGGTCCCCTGTTGTGGAGAGGCTGGTTCTTCAAGAGTCCCTTGTCCAGATCTCTCTGTACATCCTACTTTTCTGAGTGTGTGCACCATTCCAAAGTTCCGAAAACTATCCCAGAGCCCTGTAAACACTTAAAGAACTGTTTACCTGGTCGGTTGTCTGGTTCAGTTCTTTCTATATTGAGAACTAGTTTGATATCCTTTTTCCGACTGGTTTTCTCCCAGATGAAGAACCTGTTTTAAAAAGTTCCCTTCTGTGAAAGTGTCTCTCTTCGCTGAGAAAGAACTCTATTCCGAAGCTGGGAAAATATCCTCAGAGTATTCCCAATTCCCACTTCCTCTTAGTTTGATAAAGAATGAGGAAATCACAGCAGCTCTGGGCACTGCTCCTCTGTGATCGATATTTACAGCCATGAAGTCGTAAAATGTTAATAAAACACCTCACTGGAATGATTAGTGCATAGTTAAACACTGCTGGAGTCCAAAGAACGTTCCCAGAGGTCAGAGAAAGGTGCAGCCGACAGTAGGAGCTTTAGTTACGTTTAGGATCCCGCCTAAACTCACTTTAAGAAGTCTGTTTGCTTGAGAACACAGCTTTTGGCTGAACTCCAGTATCAGGTGCCCTTTAGTTTAAATATCTCAGGTTTCCAGATGCTGGTTACAGATATCTTTCAAACATCCTCTTCTAAGTTCCTCTTGGAGCTTATCGTCAAGAGTCAATGGTCTTTAGAGTAGAATCCAGTGAATTTATCCACAGATAATCCTCAGAATATAAAGAGAAAATCCTATATTGCCAAGGCTAACAGTCACCAGCCTGGTGAACAGCGAATGTGAGGAGTTTGAGAGAGAAGCCAGATGTCCTTTGAACTCTGGACAGTGCTGAAGGTCCATAAACAGGGAAATCTGTTTGGACAGTCGTTTAGACGCTGGTCTGGGGGGGAGTGTGCTTTCCATCCATAAAATCCTCCTCCAAGGCTTTACGGGTCACGTCCTTCTATATAATTTTTCTTTATTGTGTGTTTAGTTCATATAAAAATAAAGCAGATGCTGTGTACTTTGATCCCTGCTTTGTTCTTTGAAGGAAATAAAATAAAATGTTAAATATAAAGGAGAGGAGTTTACTTATCATAAACTCTGTATGCATGCTCAAAATAATTTAGGCTTTTAAGCGTGTGTGTGTGTGTGTATATATATGTATATATGTGTGTGTGTATATATATATATATATATATATATATATATATATATATATATATATATATATATATATATATATATATATATATATACATACACACACACACACACACAGGGTGGGCCATTTATAGGGATACACCTTAATACGGATACTGGAAGCCTGTGCTGGCATTTCTCCTGTGGTGTTTTGCTATCAGTGTGTGAAGAGTGGGAGAAGAGGGTTGCATTGACAATCCAACACAATGAGCAGCACTTTGAACACATTTTATAAGTGGTCAGAAACTTGTAAATAACTCATGAAAGAATAAAGTTGTGTTAAACCCATTCTTTTTCTTGTGAAATTCCCAATAAGTTTGATGTGTCACATGACCCTCTTCCCATTGAAAAAACAAAAGTTGGATCCAAAATGGCCACCATGTTCACCACCCATGTATTTTTTTATTTTTTTATTTTGTAGGTAACTTATTTAGAATTATCCGTTTTTATGAATCTTGTACAAAGTCAGGAATCATGGTCTCTTTAAAACATGAAAGCAAGAATATTTAAGTAACAGAACTGGGCAGTTCTTCTGCAAGGTTTTTGAGCTGGTGTTTTGGAATGAGAGGTTAATCTTCTCCTCTAAGCATGTTAATGAAATGTATTGAGCCTATGTGCTGATATAATCCGATTAGTAGTTAGTGTTCTCCTTCAAGTGTGTTGAGGCTGTTGAATGTGAACTGGGCATTTATGGTTTCCCTCCAAGCTTGTTAAACTGATCTAAAGAATTATCCATCATGAGTAAATGTCATTAATCCCTCCTCTCTCTGGTGCAGATGTTGGCTCTGTGGAAGGTTTGGCGTATCACCGAGCGTGGGACACACTCTACTGGACGAGTTACACCACCTCCACGATCACACGCCACACGGTGGACCAGAAACGTTGGGGGGCTTTTGATCGTGAAATCGTGGTCACCATGTCGGGGGATGACCACCCGAGGGCCTTCGTTCTGGATGAGTGCCAAAAGTGAGTCACTTTTCTAAGATCTGTATTATTTGTCCTAGCTTTCTAAATAAATAAAGGTTATGATCCGTTTTAGCCCTGAAATGTATGATGACCAGTCAGTTTCCAGTGATTATTGTACTGGAATATATATATATGCTCCCATTTGGAAAGCCCATTCTGTGAAGTAGTGGAATGGTGTTCTCTGGACTGATGAGTTGTGATGCAGAACTAATCATCCAACATCGTACATTATTTTGTCAGAAGTTAATCTGTCTCACACTAGTGATTTAATGCACGTTTTGTGTATAGAATAAAGTATAAAACACCTGCAGTTTCATCACGAAGCTCTTATGTAAAATGCAAAGGCACTGCTGCCTGAATGCAGTCATTTCTATGCAGTGGTAAATCTGACCTCTAGACTCTTTATGTGACCAGAATAATGATGTCTTCAATGTCTTATATGCAGCAGAGGTCAACACAACAGCCACAGAGTCCTCATCAGCATTCACTGATCTCACAGGCGCTGTTTACCCTTTTAGCACCTAGCTCTAAAGGTGCTTGTCTGAGCATGTCTTTTGTGTTCTGCATCTTCAACTGTATCTTGGTCGTCTATTGCACTATTGTCAAAACAACTCAAAAGCAGAAAGTCTTTTTTTTTTGACCCCAACATAGACAGAAACTGTTAAAATGATTAATTAAAAAAAACAAACACGTTTTTTATTATTGCTCATGTCATCACTTGGTAGCCAAGCAGAGCTTAAAGGCTAAGCACCAGCGATATGAAAGTGTCAAACAAATAAATACAGTGGAATTTGAGTTCCTAACTTGTGTTTATTGATAGTCAGAAAACATGTTATTTCTTACTAATTCAAGGAATAAGGTTTAAAAGACCGTTGGTTCCCCCCCCAACGGTGTTCGGAAACTCTAATAGGCGTCTTGCCTGTGACGTTGATGGTGGACAACAACTCTAGAAGTTGCACTTAATTTAATGCAAAATGACGAAAAGGTGTGTTGTTTTTGGCTGCAATCATTCAATGTACAGTGGGACATCTGTGAACAAATGACCCAAAGATCCCAAAATATCCAGAAAAAGGACTAAATTTGTCAACTTTTAACGGGCACTTTGGAAAGGACCATCCGCTCACTCCGTTATCTGTAGCTCATTTCACTGGCGCTTTTCCAACAATATGGGCATGTAAGGACACCAACGAAAGGTGTTCAAGAGCCTCTGTAACATGGAGGTAAACAGGGTAAGGACACTCACTTCGCCTGTTTTAGTTGGTGTTAGTTAACTTTAGCTTGACTTGCTAAACTCGGTGGCTCAGATTATACTCGGCTACGTAGCTGCATTACGGAGGTTTATAGTGTCGGATGAATTCGAGTTCGACTTCGATCACATTTACAAGACTAACGGTACCTCTAAATCTGAGTTTAGCTTATTGCTAGGCTATTGTCATGAATAATGTTGGTTATTTAGCTAGACACTGTCATAACAGTCAGTCATAACGGTGTTTTACCGCGGCGTTGTTCAGCTGTTGTCCACCAGTGACGTCACGGTTGCGTTCAAGAATTTCCGTAGCGAGCTCGGGTTTTTCATTCAATTTTATACAATTGTCAGTTTTAAAGCAAATTAAGCTGCAATTTTCATTTTAATTCATACTTATATATGTCAGTAACTAAAATAATGTGAAATATTCATGGAGGTCCATTAAGTGGTGCTTAGCCTTTAAAGGGGACATGTTACGGAAGACGCCCATAGACCTATTCTATTAAAAAGAGGTATATAGAATCCAGAAGATCCAATCAAAGCAGGCATTTACTGGCAAATCTTTAGAAACCCACAAACTTTGATATAATGTGACTCCCTGAGACTTGAGAGAGTATGATGTGGCTCTTTACAGCTAGATGTCAGATCCCTGCTGGTGATTTTGTGCAAAAACCTTGTAATCCATTCTTTATTTATTTATGCTGATGACCCCAAAAATGTTCTGCTCTTACCCTGACTACATTTGCAGAGTAAAAGTGGTATAAAGGAATAGTTTGGTGAAATTAATTTTCGTTGAAATAAAAAATCTGGTGAAAGTAATTAAAGCTCATAAACCACATATTAGCAAAGGAAAATCACCCCCTCCCTTCTCTCCACAGTCTGATGTTCTGGACAAACTGGAACGAGCAGTCCCCGAGTATAATGCGTTCTCAGTTGTCTGGTTCTAATGTTCTTGTAATCATTGGATCTGATGTCCGAACACCCAATGGTCTGGCGATCGACCAGCGAGCTGAGAAGCTGTACTTTACCGATGCCACACTGGACAAAATTGAGCGCTGCGAGTACGATGGCACCCACAGACACGTGAGTCTCATGCACAAAACACAGAAAGAGAAATGCCTCAACTCAAACTAGTGACATTAACAAAATGACACAGGAAAAGTAACTCTGCTTAATAAATAAATAAATAACCTGTGTTCTCCCTGTGTCCGCGTGGGTTTCCTCCGGGTGCTCCGGTTTCCTCCCACAGTCCAAAAACACACTTGGTAGGTGGATTGGTGACTCAAAAGTGTCCGTAGGTGTGAGAGAATATATGTGTGTGTGTGTGTGTGTGTGTGTTGTCCTGTGAAGGACTGGCGCCCCCTCGAGGGTGTATTCCCGCCTTGCGCCCAATGATTCCAGGTAGGCTCTGGACCCACCGCGACCCTGAACTGGATAAGGGTTACATAATGGATGGATGGATGGATGGAATAAATAACCTCTCATGCAGAAACAAACATGTGAATCACATACAGAAAAACACACAAGACTCACAGCTGAGAAGTGACAGGAACAAACACAGCGAGTACCTCTGGGTCGTACACACATTAGAGACGAATCATTCCATTTGTAACGGATCCTTGACTCTTAATACTGAGAGTTTTGTTCTGGGTTTTTTTCACATGTTGCAGGTGATTCTGAAGAATGAGCCGGTGCACCCTTTTGGTTTGGCTGTTTACGGCGATCAGATTTTCTGGACAGACTGGGTTCGGAGAGCTGTGCTCCGGGCTGGAAAATACGACGGTGCAGACATGAAGGTTCTCCGTGCCGATATCCCCCAGCAGCCAATGGGAATCATCGCCATTGCCAATGACACCAACAGCTGTGAGTCCCACTTTGAAAGCAAACGTTTTGTAAACAAAGAAAATACGAAGACACAACACAATTTAAGGTACAGCTGCAAGTACTAGGCATTTGTTATTTTCATATCTTTTCTACAATGTGCAACTCACACAAGTTAAAGACACTGCCTGCTTTATAGACACTGAATGAACCAGTCTACTCAAGAGAATGGGTCGACCACTGTAAGAAGTAGGTTTTGGTATTGAACCTCTGATAGACCTTGTGTCAGTGTCATAATATTACTGTCACTTTCTGTGATTATATCTGGCATGCAATTACATGTGTACACACACACACACACACACACACACACAAACCCACCTGCTCACACTTGAAATTTGCTGTCAGCTGAATCCATAGAAACTGACCATCTGAAATATGGGGTTACACATTGCACTGTAGTTTCTTTAGTTCTTTAAACACTCTGTGTATTTAAAAGACAACACACGTGTACGAACAAACTGCTTTGTAGTACCTAAATGAACCAGTTTATACTCCATAGAGTGGGTCCCTCATATGGGGGTGGACATGTTTAAAATGGGGATGAATACAGAATCTCTACCATATCCAGGTCGTTAGGTTTCAGTCGTAATACAAAGAAGTGCCACTGGAGAAAATGACAGATTGCGTCCTTATTTCAGAATAATGGCTGGTTTTGCAGGTGAAATGCAGGGTTATTTTTATTTATTTATTTATTTATTTTTTGCCTATTTTAAATACCAGAAGATGGAGATAAAACTAGGTGAAATACAAATGTGTCCTTGAGGTATTTTGCTTTTATCCCAGTATTCCTCTGAGTGAAGGAGTGAAGGACATTTTCTTTTTGGTGTATCACACACACACACTCTTCCGGAACCAGATGAAATCCCATTAGGGAATGTCAGGCTGGATTACTGTCTGCCTGATGGAGCTCTCCATTAGAGCTGTGTGCTTGACTTTTTGTGGGTGTTGGGTAAAATTATGCTTCACATCAAAATGCAAATCTCTAAAAAAAAAAACTGAAATCGAGAATTAAAAAATTGACTTTGAGGGTAAGCTGTGAGGTCAGTGGAGGAGAGAACACTACTGTCCTCTTCACTGAAGACTGGGTTTCGATTCCCAGCTCGGGCAGAAACTTCACAACTAAGAATCTGAAAAATGATAAATATGTAAATAAGACTTTAAGGATCACAAGTGAAAAATGTGTGTCAACAAATCCTGATGTAAAAAGAGAATACAGACATGTCACCATAGAAACAAAGAGTAGTAATTAAAACAGTGAGTAATGAATACCAAATATGTACACTCACCAGCCACTTTATTAGGTACACCCACCTTGTACATCATTGTCCATTTTATCAGCTCCTTTTAATGTACAGGAGCACGTTGTAGTTCTACAATTAATGACACTAGTTAATTTGTTGCTCTGCACACTTTATATTTCTTCAGTTGTCAGGACCACCACAGAGCAGGTATTATTTGGGTGGTGAACCATTCTCTGCGCTGCAGTGACACAGCAGTGCTGTTGGGCTGAGAGTATTCCACCAACCAAATATATCCCGCCAACAGCGTTCTGTGGGCAGTGCCTTGTGTCCACTGATAAAGGACTGGAAGACGACCAACACAAGCTCCTCTGTTGTATTGTTAAGTGTTTGTTTTGTCTGTTATTCATCTTTCTATATTTTTCTGTGTAGGTGAGTTTTCTCCATGCCGAGTGAATAACGGAGGATGTCAGGATCTCTGTCTCCTCTCGTCCGACGGCAAGGTCAACTGCAGTTGCCGCGGAGACCGCAAACTCCAGGAAGACAACACCTGTGTCTGTAAGGGGGCGTAGCCACACCCTGCTCATTTACATGTTCATGAAGCATTTACACACACACTTCTTCCAATTGAAATAATCACAGCAGGTTTTGTTGTGTGTGTGTTTCCAGCCCTGAACACATCGTGCAACAGTTTTGATGTTTTTGAATGTGGAAATGGAGATTGTATCAACTACACACTGACCTGTGATGGCACGCCTCACTGTAAAGACAAATCAGATGAGAAACAGTCCTACTGCTGTAAGTCCTGCGTTATAACCACAAAACCTGGGTTTGTTTTACTGATCATTAATAAGAATCATTTTCCCTTTCATAAGATTGTATTTAATATCCAGTCACAGTGGCGTTAAATACATATAGTGTATTTAATACAAAAGCCACAATAGCTAAATATAATACCAGCTTTGTTCAGTATTAACATTCTTCATTCTGTTCAGGAGACTTCAGTGTGTCAAAGTAGTCCACATTCTTTCAGACCCACAGTGTTAAATTTGGAAGAATGGACACAAAACAGAATTGAATTGAATGTTAAATATCTATTAAATGTCTTAACTTGTGTTTAATGGCTAATTTAAATGGACATTATATGCATTGTGTGTGTGTGTGTATACTGTACATATATAAATATTTATAAATGTGTATATGTGTGTTTAGCTAACAGAGACTGTAAGAAAGGTTACAAGCGCTGTGTGAATGGACGTTGTGTTCTCCTTCTTTCGTGGTGTAATGGACGAAATGACTGTGGCGACAACTCCGATGAACTCTTCTGTAACGGTGAGAGGGAGAAAGCTCTGTCAGTAAAACTGTAGGAAACTTACTGTTGAACTGAAAGTGGAAATGAATCTACACAGATTTTGTTTAAAATAATTATTAAGCAGCAGTATAACACTTGAAGTTGTGTTTTAAGCTGAATACACACCACCGCGAGAGATGTACTGCTTAATCCAACAGTTTTGAAAAAATGAGAATAAAAGAAGAGTCCTTGAATGTTAATCAACAAAGAGTGGCTATTAAAATCATACATTTGTGACAATATTGGGCTCAGATTTCTGGGTGTTTTTTCTCCCCCCTCTGTAGCAACCCTCTGTACTCAGGATCAGTTCCAGTGTAGAGACGGAAGATGCATCTCCAACTCCACGCGCTGTAACCAGGTGGTGGACTGTGAGGACGCCAGCGATGAGATGAACTGCTGTAAGAGAATTACACCACTTGTACCTTCTTGATTATTCTTTCTTATTAATGTACTGTATTACTTTTTAAAATGATGGCAGCTGTGATACAAAGCTGGTGAAGATCAGGATAGTGACAATTGTGGCCTGATTTTGGTTAATTTCCTCCTCTTCCTCCTCAGCGGCAACGGACTGTTCCAGTTATTTCCGTTTGGGGGTGAAGGGAGTGACATACGAAAGGTGCGAGTTCACTACGCTCTGCTACGCCTCGTCATGGGTCTGTGACGGAGCGAACGACTGTGGGGATTACTCAGACGAGACTTCCTGTCCAGGTAACTTTAGTATCAATTTTATTTGTATAGTATTTTTTTTAAATATATAAATATATTAAAACATCATCTACATTGAACACATTTAAACATGACCCCTCTCTGTAATTTTACTGCACAATTTTCCTGTAAACACACGTTCTGTTTAGAATATTTGCCGGTGACATATTTAGTCACATTAGAATGGCATAAAGTGATCAATTAAAGATGATAAAATCATTTATCATGGATATCATGACCGTGAAATTAACTAAAACATTGATTCTATAGGTTTGAGGCACTTAATTTTGTGGCCCTTCCTTGACCATCTCTCTCTGCTCTCCTTTTTTTTCTCCTCCTCAGTTCCTAGTGATGGTGGGAAGAGGAAGTGTTCTCAAGGTTATTTTGCGTGTCCCAGTGGGCGCTGTATCCCGTTGTCATGGACCTGCGACAAGGAGAATGACTGTGAAAATGGAGCTGATGAAGTTAACTGCGGTAACACACTCTGGTCTTTTTTGTTTCTGTGGCTTTTCATTTCCTCATTATTCAATGAATAATGGGCAACAGAAATAAAAAGATGTTTTAAAGTTATTTTGCCCCACGGTGAAAGTGCGTAAAATTGATTTTGTACTTTGTGCTGCATTTGTCCTAGAACTCAAATACACGCTTTAGCAGATTTTATTTATATAGCCCTTGGAGTCTGTTTTTATACATTCATTTGAATAAATTGAATTGTTGGGTTAATCCAGCAGAGACTGATTCATTACAAAGACTTGGATTGTTCCAGTATTGATCTTTCATATCAGATCAAGACATCTCAGCCTCGCTATGGTGAAATCACCATGTCCTGTGCCCAGGGTCCACCAGAGGGGTTTAAAAGGCCACTAGGCCATTTCACCATAGTGGAGAGGTGTTCAAACAGTGGGTTACGTTCCCCTATTAGCTGATCTTGTGGATAATGAACATCTAATTTCTAATTATCCTGTTTTATCCACCCCCCCCCCCCCCCAGATAAAGTGTGTACGGCGAATCAGTTTGAGTGTGAGAACCACCGCTGTATCTCCAACAGCTGGGTGTGTGATGGGACAGACGACTGCGGAGATGGAACTGATGAGGACAGCAGATGCAGTGAGTCTTGAAAAATTACTAAAACATCCTTTTTTATTATTATTATAATTTTATTTTAATGTATTTATTTATTTTTATATTTAAAGACCGCAAAGTGTTCTCATGCTGCTGCTGTGACATCACTGCAATAAAAACTTATTCAATTAGAAATTAAAATCTTAAGTTTGGTCCATGTATCTAATATTCCTCATTTTTTAAGGAAAATTTAAATTATTTTATAAATTTCAAAAATATTACACTTATTACCTGCTTTTATTTTATGTAATCCTTAGACAGAGTAAAAGAAATTAAAATACATCTGTGAATGGGTTGAAACCCTACCCTTCAGTGCTGCCTTCAAATATCTCACCTCACTGAGAGCATGTTTCAAATGTACTGTGCCGCTTAATGAAGAAAAGCCAGTGTTTGATATTGTTTTTCTCTTCTGTATCTTTAATTTCTTTCTCTCATCTTTTACACCTCAGAGAACAAGACTTGTACTCCGGACGCTTTCCAGTGTCCAGACTCGTATAAGTGTGTCCCCCAGCGCTGGGTGTGCGACGGAGACAAAGACTGTCCCAACGGAGAGGACGAGAGCACCAAGGCCGGCTGCTGTGAGAGACACTCACTGATCACTTCTCTAATATATCATTTAAACATACATTTATACACAGGGTTCATACGGCTCCCATATTAATGATTATGTAATTTAAAACAGCAGTCAGACAGGTTCTCCACTGATTCTTTTACATGTTATTAAACAGCGGTTATACTGACACCTTGTGGACTGGATGGTTCAGAGGTTCTGTTCTAAACATATTTCCAACATGGATGCCCCCATGCGGGTGACCTACTCTGTGGAGACTCTGGAGTCAGACATAATTCATCTAAAAGTTTCACATGCTTTTATTATGACTTCTGAGAGTTGAGAAAGTAAGACCTCTGTGTGAATGGGTTTGTTGTTGTTATCATCTCAGTTTTTAAATTTTTTTTGTCTCCTCAGTGTTTAAGAACACTTGTGATGGAGGAGAGTTCATGTGTCAGAACAGACAGTGCATCCCCCAGCACTTTGTGTGTGATCACGATAACGACTGTGGAGACAAATCAGACGAGTCTGTGGAGTGCGGTGAGTACAGCTTTTATTTCAGCATTTCTTCTCATTTTGGCTGCTGTAAACAGGACTTTCTAGGGGTCCCCTCCATGTGCAATGGCCCTCTTCCAGATCTACACTCTGTAAACATTTCTCAAACAAAACCAGAAACAATATAAACACTGTACTTTGTTTGTGAAAGCCAAATATTTGGCTGCTATTTAGATTATTATATTCCTGTCCTTTCCTTCAGTGTTCCCCTCCAAGGCCCCACCCCCAAAATACAACTCTTCCCCTTGTGTTTCCTGCAAAGATAAAATGAATGTCCCCAAAATGTTTTCATTTTTTTGTCAGGCTTAGTGATGTATGTCTTTTCAGTCTCAGAGTGTACTGCTGCAGTTGTGCTATAAAAATATCTCCCACACCCTGATGGCTGATGTTTGTCTTTATCCTCAGAGTACCCAACCTGTAAGCCCAACGAGTTCCGCTGTGCCAATGGCCGCTGTCTGATCCAGAGTTCCTGGCAGTGCGACGGCGAGTTTGACTGCCACGACCAATCAGACGAGGCCCCCAAAAACCCCAACTGCAGTGGGACAGGTAACAAACAGAGCTCGGGCTTTTAAAATACTTCATTTAATTTTTACCCCATTCATATACAGTGTTTGTATTTATCATCTTTATCAGTCTAACTGTTTACATTTTCGCTCTCTGTCTTTTGTGTGTAACAGAGAAGAAGTGCAACGATTCAATGTACTCATGTAACAACGGGAAATGTGTGGACGATACACTGCTGTGTGATGGTAAAGACGACTGTGGAGATGGCAGCGATGAGCTGAACTGCTTCGTGAACGAATGTCTAAACAGTAAATTAAGCGGCTGCTCTCAGCTCTGCCAGGACCTCAAGATCGGCTACAAGGTAAACGCCAGCCCTATTCGACAGTGACCCAATACTTCTTCTCTCCCTTTTACTTAGGCAGCTTCATCACCCTTAAACCAAAACTAAACAGCATCCGATGAAGAATCAAAACGTGTCTTGATGTTTTCCTGTTTTTCATTTGCCCTGCAGTGCAGGTGTCGCCCTGGATTCAGGCTGAAAGACGATGGAAAAACGTGTGTGGATGTGGATGAGTGCAGCACCACATTTCCTTGCACTCAGCACTGCATCAACACACACGGCAGCTTCCACTGTGTGTGTGTGGACGGATTCCAGCTCAGCACCAGCGACCCCACGATCTGCAAGTCCACCTCTGGTAAAACACCGGCTTTGTTCATTCAGGATGAATCAGATACTGCGTTAATATCTGTATGGGTAAACTGTAGTTTATGGCATTGGTTGTCATAGTAACAAAATAGATATTGGATAGTAAATATGCAGTCATTGTTTGTCATAGCAACCGTTTAGGAATTTGTTTTGGTAGTAACAACACAAGCATTGGTTTATTAGTAATGACACAGGCTTTGATGTTTTTGAACTTTTAACATTAACATTTACTCTACAAATTAACAGTGATGAAACCTGTACAGTTCCTTAGAGAGGAACCTGAGTGATTCCTTTGTGTCTTTCATTTGTGTCTCTCAGAGGAGGAGCCATTCCTGATCTTTGCTAATCGTTATTATCTGAGAAAACTCAGCCTGGACGGATCAAATTACACCTTATTAAAACAGGTGACAATTTACTGTGATATTTACTGTGGTGTATATGTTTCCCATACATTATAAATCCTCTGATAATACTTCTATAGTGTGAAATTGAGTTTTACTGTGTGTTTTTGTGTGTTTCCAGGGCTTAAACAATGCGGTAGCTCTGGATTTTGATTACCGACAGCAGATGATCTACTGGACTGATGTTACAACACAAGGAAGCATGATTAGACGGATGCACATTAATGGAAGCAACGTTCAGGTAAAAGTTTTTATAATCACACAGCACCTATTTGGGAGAATATTTATTTTTATTATCAATTTTTACCTGTTGTCCCAGTTTAAATATGCTGTTTGTCCTTCAGGTCCTCCACAGGACGTCTCTAAATAACCCCGATGGACTGGCAGTGGACTGGGTCGGAGGGAATCTGTACTGGTGCGATAAAGGCCGGGACACTATTGAAGTGTCCAAACTCAATGGAGCATACCGAATGGCACTGGTCAACACTGGTCTCCGAGAACCTCGAGCTGTGGCTGTGGATGTCCGAAATGGGTAAAAATAAAGAAGAATATTGGTGGTAATAATAATTAGAATGTAATTGTATACATTAGACCTTTTAATAGTTGATTTATAAAATGTGGATTCCTTTCAGGTACCTCTACTGGTCAGACTGGGGGGATAACCCCCATATTGGCCGAATTGGGATGGACGGCACTAACCGTAGTGTGATTGTGAAGGACCGGATCACCTGGCCTAACGGACTCACTCTGGACTTTGTTAATGACCGCATCTATTGGGCTGACGCCCGGGAGGACTACATCGAGTTCTCCAACCTGGACGGAACCAACCGACACACAGGTCACAGGAGAATACAGTGTCAACACCACCAACCCTCAAACAATTATGTCTTATATATAGACTTCTGTAACCAACAGTCACTGTAAATACTATTTAAATATTGAGTTAATTGTTAATAAGTGTTTGTGTTTGTCTGTTTCCTTCAGTTCTGAATCAGGACATCCCCCACATCTTTGCCATGACGCTGTTTGAGGAGTTTATTTACTGGACTGACTGGGAAACCAAGTCCATCAACAGAGCTCACAAAACCATGGGCACAAACAAGAGCATGCTCATCAGCACACTGCACCGGCCAATGGACATCCACATCTACCATCCTTACAGACAGCCTGAGGGTGAGTATATACACACACACACACACACACACACACAAACACACACAGAGCCAAATGTTTGTAGACACTTGCTCATCCTGCCTTCCTTTCACAATGGAAGGTTAATTACTTTTAAGTAAATTGAATAGCTTTTTCTGTAACGTGAAACTCATGGTGTAGGAAACTCAACAGTGCAGGTTTCATGAAGCAGGTCCTCAATATGGCAGCCATGTTTTAACATGGGCTTGTTACCAAAACTCTGTTGTATTATGTATTTTACATATTTCTTTTTCTCATTTTCAGTGACCAATCACCCATGTCAGACAGATAATGGAGGCTGCAGTAATCTGTGCCTTCTCTCTCCTGGAGGAGGATATAAATGTGCTTGCCCAACCAATTTTTACCTGGCAGCTGATGGGAAACAGTGCATGTCCAACTGTACTGCCAGCCAGGTATGTTTCATTGCAGGTGACCCCTGCTTAGTGCTGTTTATTTATGAAGTTTAAACTGGGGGGAAAAAAACTTTGAGGATTTGGACTTTTCCTTTAACCTGGAAAAATCCTCTCTTAATCTTCTGTTTGCTATTCTTCTGCAGTATGTTTGTAAGAATGATAAGTGTATCCCATTCTGGTGGAAGTGTGACACAGAGGACGACTGTGGTGATCGATCTGACGAGCCGGCACACTGCCGTAAGTCCATTTCTGAAGATTTACTCCTGTGTGAATTAGTGTCTTATCTCCACTTTCTTGAGTATTGTCTTAAGTTTAGATTGTGTTAAAGAGTTTAGACTCCCCCTGTTCAAATAATCTTTTAATTACTCATCTTATTTGAGTTTTGAGTTTTGAGAAATCAATCAATACATGTACATTTGGACCACGGGTGTACAAACCTTTGTGAATGAATGTAACTTTAACATAGGATTAAAGTACATCACATGGCAATGAACAATATTAACAGTCACTTTAAAGAAGTTTCTCTGACTTTATCTTTTAGCTGAGTTTAAGTGCAGGCCTGGCCAGTTTCAATGTGGAACGGGGATCTGTACGAACCCAGCGTACATCTGCGACGGAGATAACGACTGCCAAGACAACTCAGACGAGGCTAACTGCGGTAATAACACACTCGTTCTTCTCTAAAATAAGAAGTTAGAGCTCCAGAGTGGTGCAATCCAATCACAAAGCAGCATAGCAACTACAAAACACTGAATCACACACCACAACGACACACCGTCCCACTATACACAGCCAAGACGAACCAAAAAAAACTCACGTCTGCCGAGCTCTGACCTGGGACGAACCCAGTTTGATGTCCCTGAGATGAGATGGATGAAATGATGTGTTTTTTTTTGTTGTTGTTGTTTCTGTCGAGTGGGTCATTGCTAACATCCACTTTCTCTCTAGATATCCACGTGTGTCTGCCCAGTCAGTTTAAATGCACCAATCCCAGCCGCTGTATTCCCGGAATCTTCCGCTGCAATGGTCAAGACAACTGTGGGGAGGGAGAGGACGAGAAGGACTGCCGTGAGTTTACACGACTACTGATATTCTGATATTCCTTTTTCTAAATGTGTATATATGCTGATACATTGAGACTAAACCTGCCTGGCAATGAATAAAATGTTTACAGAAGTATGTGTTTGTTTTGTTTGTCTGTATGCAGCGGAGGTGACGTGTGCTCCGAATCAGTTTCAGTGCACCATCACTAAACGCTGTATCCCCAGAGTGTGGATGTGTGACCGAGATAACGACTGTGTGGACGGATCTGACGAACCGGCCAACTGCAGTAAGCTGTGTGTGTGTGTGGGTGGGTGGGTGTGTGTCAGACTGGTGAACTGCAGTGCATTCATCACATTCTCCAAGGTTTAGAACTACTCAGGAAACTGGACACTTATCATCTATAATCTGCTGTAATTAACGCCAATCTCTCTCTCTCTCTCTCTCTCTCTGTAGCTCAGATGACATGTGGCGTGGATGAGTTCCGTTGTAAAGACTCCGGACGTTGTATTCCAGCTCGATGGAAGTGTGACGGCGAGGACGACTGTGGAGATGCCTCAGACGAACCCAAAGAGGAGTGTGGTCAGTGTGGAAGACTTGATTGGTTTTAATTTAGGCAAAAATATGGATTCTGCCAGGTCTCATCACATTGTGCAGCATTCAAAACTATTATTTCTATCCAATTATCTTCTCATTTTACTTCTTTCCAATTCCCCACGTTAGCAAGGACTCCTCATTACACATTGTTACATGTTCATAATTTTTCTCTCTGTGGCTACTCCATGGATGTAGTCTCTGCTGAGGATGTTTTCACTTTGAAAAATAACAATGTGACTTGACCGGATGTTTCCATTTGTTTTGTTTCTGCAGATGAACGAACATGTGAGCCGTACCAGTTCCGCTGTAAAAATAATCGCTGTGTTCCTGGACGCTGGCAGTGTGACTACGATAATGACTGTGGAGACAACTCGGACGAAGACGACTGTGGTACGTTCACTAAAATATTTCTCTGCTTTTTTTTTTTCTAATTTACTGTTTCAGGTGAAAGAGTAGATTTGAATAAGACGCATTGTAATGCTGCTCTGCTTTCTCATTTAAAACAGCCTTTTGAATGGTACATTTGCAGTACTTGTGCACATACGGGGGGTGGGGGGGGGGGCTTGCTCTTTTCATCCTTGCATTCATAGGCAGCCGAAACGCCATGATTCTACATTTTCCATCTGACACTAATGTTGACACTTTATTTCATTGTATAGACTTGAATATTCTGTTTGATAATGTTCATATATTTAATTTGATTATGTTTAGAAGTGTAACTATAGTCATTCTCCTCCATATTTACATTACATTGAGTAGTTTCACTCATTACCTTCAATAAATGTTCTGTTAATGCTCAATAATAATAATAATACACTGCCAGTGGACTGTACACACTATATATCCACAAGTTTGTAGACACCCAGTTGCCCACAAGTCTCTAGTCATTTGCAAAGGCTTTACATTTTGGAGCCTTGCTGTGAGGATTTGATGGCTTTAAGTCAAAAAAATTTGGTGAAGTCAGGTATTGATGTTGCATGACTAGTTATGGATCACAAACATCATTCCAGAGAATAACATTCCACAGCTCCACAGGGGAGATTTATTCCCTTCTGGTGAACCCTTGTCATGCTGCTGTTTTAAAGCATTTAATTTCATAAACAGTTATTCAATGAGTGAAGCTTAAAGCAATAAAGGGTGTCTACAAACTTTTGGACATATAACCTCATTTTCTGCACATTTTGGTTCACCTTTGGTTCATCTCCATTCACACTCCATTCTTTTTTTTTATGCCTCATTTCTCACTGGCTCAGAGGTAGGTTTCCATCTGTTTCAGTGTCCAACTCTTCAAAGATTAAAATTTCACCAATTATTTGTTTAACCACTTTATTTGGTCGTTTATTTTGAAAAACCTGTTCCCATTCCTGATCCCAAACCCTTGTCTCCCACCTTATTGAATGTGAAACCCTGCTGTTGTTCCTTCCAGGCTCCTGTAGTTCCTCTATGGACATTTCTTTTATACATTATTATTATTATTTATTACTTTTATTAGTATTTTTATTATATAAAAAGAAAAAAAAAGTTTTTTTTAGTTATATCTCTCTCTCTTTCTTTTTCTTCTTTGTCTCTCTGTTTCTCACCCAGTTCCAAGGCAGTGTTCTGAGAGTGAGTTTTCCTGTACAAATGGTCGGTGTATTGCTGGACGATGGAAGTGTGACGGTGACCATGACTGTGCTGATGGATCTGATGAGGTAAATATCTATGGAGTCAAAATAGGGTCAAAAAGATTTTGAGTTTGTAAAACAATACTCACAAATGTAACGAACTTTGTAACTGCGTTTGAGCAACTACATACACGTAAAACGAAATCTGTAACTGCGTTTGAGCAACTACATACACGTAAAACAAAATCTGTAACTGCGTTTGAGCAACTACATACACGTAAAACGAAATCTGTAACTGCGTTTGAGCAACTACATACACGTAAAACGAAATCTGTAACTGCGTTTGAGCAACTACATACGCGTAAAACGAAATCTGTAACTGCGTTTGAGCAAATATATACGCGTAAAACGAAATCTGTAAGTGCGTTTGAGCAACTACATACACGTAAAACGAAATCTGTAACTGCGTTTGAGCAACTACATACTCGTAAAACGAAATCTGTAACTGCGTTTGAGCAACTACATACGCGTAAAACGAAATCTGTAACTGCGTTTGAGCAACTACATACGCGTAAAACGAAATCTGTAACTGCGTTTGAGCAAATACATGCGCGTAAAACGAAATCTGTAAGTGCGTTTGAGCAAATACATGCACGTAAAACAAAATCTGTAACTGCGTTTGAGCAACTACATACGCGTAAAACGAAATCTGTAACTGCGTTTGAGCAAATACATACGTGTAAAACGAAATCTGTAACTGCGTTTGAGCAACTACATACACGTAAAACGAAATCTGTAACTGCGTTTGAGCAAATACATACGTGTAAAACGAAATCTGTAACTGCGTTTGAGCAACTACATACACGTAAAACGAAATCTGTAACTGCGTTTGAGCAACTACATACACGTAAAACGAAATCTGTAACTGCGTTTGAGCAAATACATGCACGTAAAACGAAATCTGTAACTGCGTTTGAGCAAATACATGCGTGTAAAACGAAATCTGTAAGTGCGTTTGAGCAAATACATATACGTAAAACTAAAATCCACATATGCATTGGAATGCACAAATAAAAAAAATAACAACAATAATAATAATAACTCTAAATCACAAATGTGTAAAAAAAAAAAAAAAAATTATTTGCATTTCTCCGCTGTCCGTAGGTTCACTGGAAAGAACCAAGGTTCCAAGAATCAGGAACAGAACCGGTTCAAGAACCAGAGTTCTTTTGGTGGAAAAGCGCTATGGTTGACAGAAACAAATCAATGTTCTGATTGGTTAAACAAACCTCGTGTTCTGATTGGTCCAGCTAAAGCTTTCCTATTGGTCCATCAATTGGCCGTAAAACAGGGTCTTAAATCCGCAACTGCAAAAAGAGATTTGCGCGTGCAGCAGAGAAGGTGAATGTGTGGGTTTTTTCCACCTCATTCAAAAACTCTGACTGTCACATTTGGAACCTTAAAAAGGTTTGCTCTTGCAAATTTTAAGCCATTTGAGAAGGTACTGATTCAAACATTCACAACATTTGATTTACAAATGCAAATCTTTTTTTTTTTTTTTTTTTTTTTTTTTTTACACATTTGTGTGATTTTAAGTTATTATTATTTTTGTTGTTGTTTTAAATTTGTGCATTCCAATACATTTGTGGATTTTAATTTTGCATGTATGTATTTGCTCAAATGCAGTTAAAAGGTCCATTACATTTGTGAGTATTGTTTTACAAACTCAATCTTTGACCCTTTTTTGACTCCATAAATATCTCTCTCTCTCTCTCTCTCTCTCTCTCTCTCTCTCTGTCTCACGCACACACGAACTTGTCCCAAATCACTACTGTACCAATCCACACACTGATGATATACTTGAGACACCTTAAAGCAGATAGCAGTCATTTTAACACTTATACATTTTCAAATTCTTTATGATATGAATGTTTTGTTTATACACTCAGGGACTACAAATCAATCTCATGTGAGTTGCACGTTATAGAAATAAATATGTATTTACGTTCTTATGAAACCTCTCTGAGGTGTTTTTATTCAAGGCTAAAAAGTTGTAAGTCTTGTGTTTTTTTCTTGTTCTACAGCGAGGACATTGTGTCCTGAAAATATGCAACACACACAAAAAGAGAAATTTAATCTGAATAGTCTATGTATGGTTAATGTGGGGTGTGTGTGTGTGTGTGTTTATTAGCACGGCTGTGATGTGAAATGCGACAGTGATCAGTTTCAGTGTAAGAATGGACACTGTATTCCGTACCGGTGGAGGTGTGACGCTGATCCTGATTGTATGGACGGCAGTGATGAGGAAAACTGTCACACTGGAGGTTAGTTTCCCTATTTCGTATATTATATATTTTACTTTAATGAGAATAAGAGTTTTTTATTTCCTAAAATATTATAATTTCCTCTACATATCATCATTGTCAGAAGACAAAAAATATTTAAACCTGAGATTGTTTCGAGAACAAATATATGCATTTTTATGCACTAATATAACCCCTGTGCTGCAGTGGTAAGAGAGTTTAATGATATTTTGTGTGTGCTTGGATATTTTCAGTGGGAAGACAGTGTCCCATGGAGGCTTTTCAGTGTAATAACACTCTGTGTAAGCCAGCGGGCTGGAGGTGTGATGGAGAGGATGACTGCGGGGACAATTCAGACGAAAACCCGGAGGAATGCAGTATGCATTACTCTTCTTTTATTTTCTCTCCAAGCTGCTGAACTTGTTCTGAATTTACCACATCCCCCCCCCCCCCCTCTCCTCCCTCACTCTTGTTCTCTCTTTGTCATTTGTTCTCAGAGAGGTTTCAGTGTCCTCCGATGCGTCCCTTCCGATGCAGTAATGACAGAGTCTGTTTGCCTCTGTCCAAAATATGTGACGGAACTGACCACTGTGGAGACAAAAGTGATGAACTTGACTGTGGTGAGTTAATTTAACATAATCATTTTATTTGATTTTAATTGCTAGAATGGGTTTTTATTTATTTATTTATTTATTTATTTTTATTGAAATAAAATTTTAAACCAATAATATAAAAATTGTTGGATGTACTGTTGTGAAAAGATACCCGTTTAATTATTAAATGCATTCATTTTTTGTTATGTTTTGGACCCTTTTTTGACCATACATAAATATTTAATTTTGCCGTTCCACCTTAAAAATTTCTCCTCAGTGTCTGCAGATTCACTTTTCCCCGAGTTTGTTTGACTTGGGGTTAAAAATGTCTGACGAGTGTATTTCTGGGTTTCCTCAGTGACGCCTCCTCCGGTGTGTGGTAAAGATGAGTTCAGATGTGATAACGGGAAGTGTATCAGCTCGAGTCTACGCTGTAATTACTTTAATGACTGTGAAGATTTTGGATCTGATGAAATCAACTGCAACAAGAAAGGTGAGTTTACACCACGTTTTGTGACTTTGTGTGTTCTTCAGCAAGTTTAATGAGAAATAATAGAGAAAATCAGCATACATGAGTTCTCAGATATGTTTATTGTTGCATAGCATCAAGCTCATCATGAATATTGGAACCTTTTCTGTAAAAATGCATTAGTTTGGTTAATTCATTTTGGCTATTTCTGGTGACCCACTAAAATTGATTGATTGAAGTCAGACTCTACCATATAGTTGTGAATTTGTAAGTATTTTTGTTGTTTTTTGTCGGTTTAGACTCGATCCTGAACGAGTGTCATCAGAACAGAAGCATATGTGGAGACGGAGACGAGGCCCACTGCGTCGTAAACGGAACAGATTCCTTCTGTTCCTGCAAACCAGGCTTCCAGAGAACTGCACAACAAATCTGTAACGGTAACTTTCATTCATCTTTTACTTACTCACCGACTTGCTTTCATTTGCTCGTTCATTCAGTGACCTACTTACTCATGCAATCATTCTGTTTATCATTTTCCCTCATCATGTTCATGTTCCAGATGTGAATGAGTGTGCTCAGTTTGGAGTGTGTTCCCACATCTGTAACAACACTAAAGGCTCTTATAAATGCAGCTGCCACAGGAATTTCAACCGACTCCACAACAGCTGTAAAGCAGGAGGTCAGTCTGCAGATACAGACGCTGCTTCATTGGGTTTTTCCCCTGTATTGTTATCTACAGATAGGCTATGTATTTTTTAGATTGTAGAAAGAAACACTGTTGTGAACTGTTATTAAACCCGTGCCTGTGTTATGCCAGGTACTGAGAGACAGGTCCTGTTCTTGGCTGATGATAATGAGATCCGTAGTCTCCAGCTGGAGAGCGGGAGCTGGATATATGAGCAGGCGTTCCAGGGAGATGCTAACATCAGAATTGATGCCATGGATCTTCACATCAAGCAGAGGCGTGTCTTCTGGACAAACTGGCACACAGGTCGCATCTCTGTCTTTGAGTCCGGCTCGGGATCCGCTCCTTCGCCAAATTCACACAGGAATCGGCGCCAAACTACCCCTCGCATCACACACCTGGAGGTCAGAGTTCACACCAGGACAGATGCACACATTATAACCATTTGTTCTATTTTAGCATTTTGTTGCTTTCTATAACAGTATTTTAGACATTGTTAAGAAATAAAAAATATATATTACATGCTGGGGAAAAAAGTAAGTTGATCTTTGGCCTGCACATTAGTTATTGAAATATTGCCCCGTATTTTATTCCCGAAATATGGACTTTACAACTATTTTGTTAATGATTGAACTGGAACTGAGTAAAGAGTAATTCCTCAATAAAATACCTATTAAAAGTGAATGTATTTTATCGTTATTCACTGTTGTATGTTTGTGTGTGTGGTGCAGATTGCTGATTTGAAGATGCCTCGAGGGATAGCGGTGGACTGGGTGGCAGGGAATATTTATTGGACAGATTCAGGTCTTGATGTCATAGAAGTGGCACAGATGAATGGAAGACATCGTAAAACTCTTATCTCTGGGATGATTGATGAACCCTATGCCATCGTAGTGGACCCTACAAGAGGGTGAGAACCATGTATACTGAGACTGATTTATTGTGGTACTAAATAGTTTATTTGTGTGTCGGTCCGCTAATATTAATGCGTGTAGATTCATTCATTCATTCATTATCTGTAAACGCTTCTCCAGTTCAGGGTCGCGGTGGGTCCAGAGCCTACCTGGAATCATTGGGCGCAAGGCGGGAATACACCCTGGAGGGGGCGCCAGTCCTTCACAGGGCAACACAGACACACACACATTCACTCACACCTACGTCACCAATCCACCTACCAACGTGTGTTTTTGAACTGTGGGAGGAAACTGGAGCACCCGGAGGAAACCCACGCAGACACAGGGAGAACATGCCACACTCCTCACAGACAGTCACCCGGAGGAATTCAGATTCAGAATAAAGCTAAATGTTTTAAGGACAAAGAATTCTGAATTCATGACCAGGGAATCAGGTTCATAAATGAAAACACAGTTTTAAAAATGTACATTTTTTTTGTTGTTTTTATATTTTGTATGGACTTCCTGTAGTTTTTTTAGCTTCACTCTGGGTCTCTGAGAAATTATAGCTTATGTAATAAAATATCATTCCTTTTATAGGTTGTTAATACTAGCCATGTTTATGGTTTTTGTGCTATACATATAAATATATGCCGACATTATTTTGTTTGTGAAAGGACGATGTACTGGGCGGACTGGGGGAATCATCCTAAGATTGAGACAGCGGCGATGGATGGAACAATGAGAGAAACATTGATTCACGAAAACATCCAGTGGCCCACCGGTAAATCAGAGCTCATATCGACAGACCCCTTTATATCTGTGTATTTTTTATTTAGTGGTGTATTTCTGTGTTTATTTATTTTCTGTTTTGCGATGTGCTACGGTGTATCTCAGGTCTGGCGGTAGATTATTTTAATGAGAGACTGTACTGGGCTGATGCAAAGCTCTCTGTGATCGGCAGTGTGAGACTAAACGGAACCGATCCAGTCATTGCCATCACCAGCTCCAAAAACAGTTGAGTTGTTATTTTAATCAATAAGTGCTCTGTGAAATAATGAAATTACATCAAAAGCTGAGAATGTTTTCACTTAAGAATTGTTGTGATGGAATGATTTAATACTCTCTCTTTCTCTCTCTCTCCCTCCAGATCTTCATCACCCGTTCAGTATTGATGTTTATGAGGACTACATCTATGGCATCACGCACCAGGACAACATCGTCTTCAGGGTGAATAAATTCGGGAGAGGATCCGTGGAGAATCTGACAACAGGAATTAACCACGCCACTGACCTCGCTCTGTTCCACAACTACAAACAGCCCGAGAGTGAGTATTACTCAGTAATTACATTATTTATGTACAATACTGTGCAAACGTTTAGCACCAGAGATTGAGATTTAAAAAGCTATTTATCTGAGCAGTAAATGTTTCTATGCTAAAAAGCAAGCAACAAATAACACCCAACGTTAGAATAAACCCAATCACATTACTCCAGCGTGATCCTCTGTGTGTGAATGTGTCGCGGAGTCCGTATTATTTGAGGTTATCATCCAGTACCTAGTTTTAGCGGTGAATAAATAATGATTTAAAATAATGTGTGCTGTGGATTTAACAAACTCATGTGATCAAGGAGTGTAGGTAACTGTGACCCTGCTCAGGAAGAATTAATGGTTAACCATGCAACGTATGAATGACATATGATCGAAAACTTCAGAGGGAAACTCATTAATATTTTATCCAGATTGTTTCCTAATGACACATTCCATATTTAATGAAGAGACATAAGGTAATATCTGTCTGATTTTGTCCCAGTTACAAACCCGTGTGACAGGAAGAAGTGCGAGTGGCTGTGTTTACTCAGCCCCAGTGGCCCTGTCTGTACCTGTCCTAACGGCCGGGTTCTGGATAATGGAACCTGCGTGGAGGTCCCCTCACCCACAACTGTCTGTGAGTGTACAGTCGTATAAACACACACCCGTGTCTTCTGAGTACTGATAGAGTGTGTTCCTCATTGTTTCAGTAGCAGCCTCTACTCTGCAGGGAAGACTTTGCAGTAGATTTTGGAATTTTGCTGTGTGGATTTGATGGTGGATGAATATGTTGGGGTCATAAACACCTCTGTGCATGGGGCACGGAGACCGTAGGCTCATAGGCATCTGCTTCAAAGATTCCCAATTAGTTGAAGTGCTTTTCTCTCTTCCCTCTCTCTCTTTCTCAGCTCCAAGTGGAGGGTGTGTGTTGGTGTGTTTAAACGGTGGGAGTTGCGTACTAAACGCCAGGAAACAGCCGAAGTGTCGCTGCCAGCCAAACTATGGAGGAGATCGCTGTGAGGTTAACCAGTGCCGAGATTACTGCCAGAATGGAGGAACCTGTACGGCCTCTCCTACAGGTGAAATAACTTGTTACATGGCCAAAAGTATCTGGATAACAAATGCTGACATGCTGAAATGCTAACAAATTAGCCTGTTGGAGAGAGAGTTCCTGCAAAGGAACTGCATAACTGGATTACTGGAATACTATGTATTTTTGTACCTGGACACCAGGATATCAGTCACAAGAGCTTGATTGATATGAATGATAGTTACATATATAGCATTTTTATTTGTTCAGAAAAACCACTAATGTGCAGCATCCACCTGAATAACCACAAACCATCAGTATGTCGCTGGTTATAAAAAGCACAGGCTTTATTGGGGTTTAAGGCTGATAGATGTTAGATGTTCTCAGATTTTCAACTGTACTCTGTACAACATACGTATTTTTGTTCTCCTTTTCAACTTAGTTTGTGGATGTTACTTTTACCACAGTCTTTATTTTATCCCAGGAACCATACTTTTGCTGGAAGTTTTATCGACACTCTACCCTCCTTTGAATATTAGTGTAATGTTAGGATAAATAGATAAATAGCTCATTCTGTGCAGAGTATTGTACAAATGTATTTATTTATGTATTTATTTTTAAACACATCCTACTTCTTTCCTCAGGTTCTCCAACCTGTCGATGCAGAGCAGGTTTCACAGGGCCAAACTGTAACCGCAGAACCTGTGAGGATTATTGCCAAAACAAAGGAAACTGCACAGCTACCCGTGGCAACCAGCCCACCTGCCGCTGCCCTGGAAACTTCCTGGGGGATCAGTGTCAGTATCGTAAGTGCCACATCACCACCTTCATGATTTGGAGAGTAAAATACATTTACTAGACATGGTAATACAGGACCGTTGAAATCTTTCTAACTACAGAACTAACTATCTATCGTAACACTTATATAGCGCCTTTCTAGACACCCAAGGACGCTTTACAATCCACACTGCTCAGAACACTCAATCCACACACTCACTGGCGAGAAGCGACAGCCAAATGCGCACAGCGTACTCTCGACCAGGAACGATTCACATACACACTCGTTCACCAGGACATTTATTAGAGAAGCCAATTCACCTACCCTCCATGTTTTTGGACTGTGGGAGGAAATCAGGGACCACGGAGGAAACCCACGCAGACACGGGGAGAACATGGAAACTCCACCCAGATGGGACTTGAACCCAAGGCGAACGTGCTCACCACCAAGCCACTGTGCCGTACTTACACAGTTTTATTTCTGTATGAACTGTCCTTTTTTTTTTTAATGTGATTATATTTTATCACTGTGCTATAGTGGATCTCAATATTAGGGTCTTTACTGGTCTAAACACATTAGAAACTCTGACCAAAACACAGGACCATAGCTCTACACTGCCATCTGTTGGAGAGCATCCAGACTGAAGTTAATTTCTCTAGCTAATATCAACTGACACTGATCCAAACTGTCTTTTTCTTATTAAAATGCTGTTTTATTTGAACTACTTTAGTTACTTAACAGTCTAAATTCAACACTTGTTCAAAGTCAAAGACAACACTTGTATAACTTCTGTACATTAGAACAGCTTTATTCTTTGTTGTTTTAGGGTTGTGTTGTTGCATTACCTTTTTGTGTCATTTCAGAGCTGTGTCTTGGTTTATGTGAAAATGGAGGAACATGTCTCCAGTCCAGCGATGGTTCGAGGCAGTGTCGCTGTCCTCAGAGGTTCCTGGGTAAGAACTGTGAGGTGGATAAATGCCATTACTGCCGCGACGGCAAGTGCATCCCCACAAACAGCAACCAACCGCAAGGAGACGTCACGTGCAGGTACACGTTCACACTCAAATAATGTTTATTTTATTTAAAACTTTCTATATTAACGTTACTACAATTTTTTTTTTTAAATAAATAAAGAACCTAAGCCTAATCATTCTGTATCGACATAGACCTCAGTTATTCGAAATGAGGTGAATTATTTGGAGGGTTCTCACCATTTAAAGGTTTAACATTTTGATCGCTACAATTAGTAAAATATGACTCAATTCAAATTCAAATTTCTATCAATTTATGAATATTACATACAATCCCAGGTATTAATTTACAAAACCAGCGCTATGGAAACGCCTCCGCCCGTACAAAACACCTCATTTGAAATGAAATCCTAATGTTATTATTAACAAAGCTGTGAATGTGATTTATTTTTTTCAGATGTTCTAACGGTCGGATCCAGCCGAGCTGTTACACGTGCGATGGATACTGTGCCAACGGACAGTGCTCCCTCAGCTCTGCTAATCTTCCTCAGTGCAAGTGTGTATAAAACACATGATGAAATGATCACTGATTGCAATTCTAAAAGAAACCTTGGGCTTCACACAATCTGGAGTCTATTTGTAGATTTGAGCACTTATGCTCTCTTTTATACTCACAGATGTCCTGTCGGGTGGGAGGGTCATCGCTGTGCCACTCGATCTCCCAACATCAACACCGAGTCCGGCAGCCGTAAGTGGGATATTACTTTCCTGATGAGAAATTGTGTAGATGAAATTCAGCCTTGGGATTCAGACATGGAGTATTTGCAAAGTTGAATGTATTAAATAATTCTGCAGCATTTAGCCTTGAATAATTGTCTCAGAAAGACACACAGAAGTCATGTTAAAATCTGTTGTAACTTGGCAATTTATATTTTTTGGGCATTTTATAAATTTACCTTTTCATGTTTTTTACATGTCTGTTTTGTGTGTGTAGGTACAGCCTCCATAGTGATTCCTGTGATTCTACTGTTGTTGTTGGTGTTATTGTTTGGTGGAGCAGTGTTGTGGTACAAGAAAAGAATGAGAGGGTGAGTCTCTTGTGAATTTAGTGAAACTAATCATGTGCATTGTAGCAACAAGCAAAACCTTCATCCGGCACCCCTCCAGAATGTATCACAACCAAGGGAGTCACGGCCTCCAGGTGAAGGACACTTGCTCTAGCTTAATGCGCACATAGATTGAAGACAAAGAAAATCATCTTGACTTTAAAATAACATTAGCAGTAGTCTAGAAACATCACTAGTGTTTGTAAACATAGTCTCCTCATATATGGAAGTTCCTATAAAGGATTTCAGATGTGTTTCACTTATGACCTAATTTAATTTGATATGGGTTGTTGTTTCTGCTGTCAGATCAGTCCAATCAAAGTAGAGCTCATTTACATACATCTGTCTTAAATTGGAAAGACCAGAAGCAGCCTTTTTGCCAGAGAAGGACACACAATATGTGCTCTTCAGAGTTTAAAAAGAAAAAAATAATTTTAAATGAAGACATCTCTTAGTTGCCATAGAAACAAAACGTTCACAAACTCTCAGCTTTTTCTCCATTAACTCCTCCTCCTCTTCTCCTCAGGTCTGTCAAACCTGGCTCAAAGAGGCCGCGGTAACTGTTGCTAGGCTTTCTCCCTTCTATCCCATGTTCTTCTTTCTTTGTGATTTACGTGTTATTGGTGTTGTCACATTGTTCCCTTCTCATAATCGCCTTTAACTCCCTGAAGGAGTTGAAAATGGGCAGAAATAGAGATCTATTGAAAAGGAGAAAAAAAAATAGATCCAACTTTTTCTGAGATTGAAAACCAATGTCATTATTGAACTGTGTTTGTGACTTCTACACTTAAGACTCGCTGCATCATGTGGAGATGGTGTTGTCTTTACAATCCCAGAATTTACCAAAATTATAGGTAGTAACAAAATTACTGCAGTAGCGTTCAAGCACAGTCCCGAACCTCTTAGCAACACTCTAGCAACCACCTGGGAAACCATAGCAACACTTACAAATACATAACCACAATGGAAAGCAAAGCAACCAGCATGCAACATTATACGGTCCATCTAAAATACAGTGGACTAATATTTAATGTTCTAAACTGGTTAAAAAACATTTATATTTTCTGCATATTTTTGTAAGCTCTGGGTTTGTACTGTTGTCATGAACTCTTGCTTTAATGCAGGCTGTTCCAGTGACTGTGACTGTTGGTGGCGACCCCTTGTGTTGTGGCTTATTTCTGCTCATGCCTCTGAACATAAGTTAAAGTGAATTTT
This sequence comes from Hoplias malabaricus, assembly GCF_029633855.1. Lineage (NCBI taxonomy): Eukaryota > Metazoa > Chordata > Actinopteri > Characiformes > Erythrinidae > Hoplias > Hoplias malabaricus. Next base: position 23,605,312 of record NC_089804.1, on the reverse strand, counting down.
AAGAGTCCCCCCCCACCCCCCCTCGAACATTTCTTCTCAATGCTCCTACTTTTCTAGGGCTAAAGGGTTTCAACACCAGAGGATGACAAACGGAGCAATGAATGTAGAGATTGGAAATCCGGCTTATAAAATCTATGAAGGAGAACAAGACGATGATGTGGGAGAACTTCTGGATACAGACTTCACACTGGACCCAGACAAGGTGAGACACCCAGAGGAAAGATGTGAAGTAATATCTCCTTTGGATTTAATTTAAAATTCAAAAATGACGAGTTTGTTGATTTCTAAAAGAGAATAAATTCCTTTCTACTACAAGTGCTTGATTTAAACCTGGTAGAAACTCAATCAGAAGGAGGTGCCTAGATATTCTCATTCAAGAGATAAATTAATTTCATACTAGCAAAAGAAGTAATGGCAGAAATGTAGGAATATGCTAATTACGTATTTTTATGTCATATTTATGCTCTTTTCAGCCGACAAACTTCACAAATCCCGTCTACGCCACGCTGTACATGGGAGGCCAGAACAGCCGCAATTCTTTGGCCAGTACAGATGAAAAAAAGGAGCTTCTATCTCGAGGAGATGAGGAACCTTTGGTGGACCCACTAGCATAGACTGTTATTAGCCTCGGTCCATTAGCATTAATTACACCCCCATTGCCTTTTTAGTGAGAGAAAAAATAAACAAAACCCAGGAGGAGAATCAACAAATTACACGAACACTGTATAAAATGTACAAAAAAATATGAAGGACTACTTTTGTATGTGATCGCAGTATTATATTTTGTTTTTCTTTGTCACAATGAAAAACAACATCAAAAAAATAGGCTACACAAATTTTCTACACAAATTTTAAATTTGTTTTTGTTGTTTTTGTCATCCCTGCCCGTTCTTCTTTTTCAACTTTCCTCCTTTTTTAAAAAAAACCTTAATAGCCACTACCTCTGTGCAAAATGGAATCGAGAGAAAAAAAGAAGCAAAATTGGAACAAATTTTAATTTTTTATTTTTGTATGAAATTGTATAGAGAAAAAATATTGTTCCATCTCAGTAGTGCCAACTTGTTCTCTATGAAGAGCCAAGACTTTTTTTATTTAGTAATATTTGTCTATCACAGTGTCTGTAAAGCACATGTAAAATGTCAATTCCATATTTAGCGTTTTTCGTCTTTTTCTTTATTTTATTCATAGGTCCACGTTAAAGGCATAGCTAAAGATTTTTACGGTACATACGCCGTAGAAGAACAAGTACATTTGCAGGACAATGTGTGTATTTTTGTTTGTGTCAGTTTCTCAATTAATACTTTAAATATTAGAGTTTGAAATGATGCAAAAACATTTTTGAAATGATAGTAATAATAATAATAATAATAATAACAGTGAATGAAGAGCCATTGGGAAGATCATGACATTTGTTTTAATATAAATGTTCTTTCCGTGGCAAGGCGTTCGTAACAAATGAAGTTGAAGAGTTGTGCTTTGTCAGGAGGCAGACATCAGTTTAAAGGCCTAATATCCTAAGGACCAACTTTTATTATTTCTTGTAATATAAAGTCCTTGTTTTTATCACGATAATGAGAAAAAAAGATTGAATGCATCATGTTGATATCAAATATACTGATTTTGTTCTTTCTCTTTCAGTATTATTCATCCCCCCCCCCCCCCAATGTTTTGCCTTAGAAATGTCTGTTTTTTTTTGTTGTTGTTTGTTTGTTTTTTAAACTAGAGAAAATGGAGGTTCTTTAAACTAAAAATAATAAAAAATTGAAAAAACAAACAAACACAATTGCACAAATAAAGAACCATTCAGTGTGGAGCTAACATCGTTCATTCTGATTCCATTCCGCACCTTTCATTTGTTAAAGTTTTAGTGATATTTTTCCAGAGATGCTGCTTTTGTCCAAAAGGTGATCAGCCATATCCTGATGCATGTTCAGCAAACGTTAAACAAATTCTCGTTAAGAATTTTAAAAGATTTTTCTTGTTTTTTTGTTTTTGTTTTTTTGCTCTTGAGGTTTTATGGCCACACGAATAAACAAAGAAAATAAACTGTAATCATTTCACATTGAGTTTTGATAAATTCATGCATTTTTTTTCCCAATTGTCTTTCATTTTTGCGCAGTTGCATTTAAAAATGACAGCTTTTATAGTTAAGTACAAACTGCATGGAAAACTCAAACTCATTCTGGGACGAGAATAATGTTTAATATTTTGCTGGAGTACTTTACAAAACTAAACATTTGTTATAAATAAAACAAAACTTTAAACCTTCATAGATTCCAGAGTGTTTCCTGGTCTTGTCTGAGCAGGTGTTTTTTCTTTTCCCCACTCTTCCCCATCCATATTTTCACATTTTATGAGGAGGCAATAATGTATTTCACACTAGAATTTGACTCTGTGATATATATTTATTTGGGGGATTTTTGAGTGTTCCTGGATACTACTTTTATGCAAGAGACTAGATGAGTGACTTTATACATGATGTCTTTTTAATTGTGTTTTTTACCTTCACCATTTCAAATACACTTAGAAACATAATATTGAATATGAATTATTAATATACCAGAAAACCTAACTGATTTACAAGATGAAAAATAATTGTCGCTTTAAATCTCTTCTTTCATTTTAATAATCAACCAAAAACCAAAACAGCACATTATCAGTAAATATGACCAAATCTTTAAGGGCTGATTTTCAGAAGTCTCACTGACGAAATGGTTAAGATGTAAACGGTGATTGAGAGGATTTTGGTTCTAGAGAAACTTAATGAGTTAGTCTTGTTCACAGTGGTGTTAAATGGAACCAGACGTCTGAAGTGTTATTGATGTGAAATATATTTAATGAAGATGCAAAATTTAAAATGCACTGAAAATCTAAATATCAGCCCATTTCAGCTCCAATCACTTTTCCCGGAAAAATTAAAGAATTCGCTTAAGATCATTATATATTTGAATTGTCCTGAAAGATTAAAAGTAGCAAATACCTTGCAATTTCCTAAAAATGTCCCTTAAGGATCAATATCAGACCAAATGAAGTGAATAAAATATAGTCTGAAGTAGAAATATTGTTAGTCACTGCAAAAAAACTAAATAAATGTAGCATTTCTAATCTTTACTCAATGCCTTTAGCCTTCAGCTCTTCTTTTACTCTTCGTAAGTAGTCAGGGTCTGGATATCCGTAACTGTGAAGAGAAACAACAGACAAATGCAGGTGAAACTAATAATATTAACATTTATATAAGTGTCATGATTAAACAAATATGGCTCATTATTGTCTCCATTTTAGTTGTGATTGTCTGAATCTACTTGATTGCAGTTTAAAGTGTGAATGCTCAACATCGTAGACACCTGTTAAATCAACGTTTCCTCTGAAAGGAGTATTAAACAGGAATTTGTTTCTCCTTACAGCAGTAACAATATCTACTCTTCCCAGTTGCTGCAATAGGATTAAGGGTATTTCTGTGAGAATTTGATTGCATTCAGCCACATAAACATGTTGGAAAATTAGTCACAAATCATCCCAAATGTATCAGGTGGGGATTTTACCATTTTAGTCTACACCTAGTATAGGATACAGTAACTCCAGGCTCATGTGCAGCTGCTCCAGCATTCTATTATGTGCACACACATTGTTCATTTCTCAATACTTCATAGTGTCTCAAAACAGTCCAGTGCTCTTACTTTGATGGGCCACCAGTCGTGTTGGTTTTATGATGAATGTCGTTCCAGATGACGGCATTTTGAGCTCCGGTGGTCGAGGACGTCCCAACAGTGAAGATGAGTTTCTGTTTAAAAGCTCTCTGTAACAGATTTAGCACGTGGTTTCCTTCGGCATTATCAGGAAGATAAGCTTTGCGACCTGTTCCCATGTAATGTTTTCCAGGGTTTGGATGTCTGTCCTAAATAATGAAATTATACAACCATTATTTTCTTTAAAATGAAAACATTAATTGTAAATAGAAATCTTAACAGTTCTAATTTCTCCCAGAGTTATGTATACATTTCTGCTTCCATTATACTCCAGCCATGCCACAAGATTAAAACCACTGACATGTGAAGTGAATAATACTCAATATCTCGTTAAAGCAGCACTTATTGAGGGTTGGGATATATTAAGTAGCAAGCAGTTTCAGCCACTGACTCTCCGCCCACAAGTAGATGGCGAGTCTGCTACATTGTGCTTTATTGTGGCCTCACTGTCAGAATTCGGCCAGCTGCACTCTGGCTTTATATACATCTGCATATAAGCATTTCCGGAATTTTTTGTACTGGTCTGGTGTAAATTAAAGACTGCTGCCTCCTACATGTCATGCCAAAATAGCCGTGTTATTGGTTCTTTTGCATGCCATACCTTTTCCTGTAGTAGTCTTTGGCCACGCTAAGTGGCGAAAGGTACCAGCCTCTCCTTAGATGCAAGGTAGCAGGTACTGTAAGTTTTTGAAGATGATGTCGAAGGCAGGAAAATGTGTGCGTAAAGGTCTGAACCACTCTCACAAGGGCTGAATTGAGATGATCATAAGGTTTCGCTCAGACCATCCCCAAATTGGCAGGTCTTGTGGGGTGTTTGGGGAATGCAGTGGATAGTACCTACCAAGAATTGCTCAAGCAATAGTGAAAATAGTGAGAGGTTTATGCATGCTCACTGATGTGCGAAATGCAAGTTTGTATAATCTGAACCCACAGAAGAGTTACTGCAGCACAGTCTGCTAAAAAAAACTGTTAATGCTGGCTCAGATACAGAGAAGTTTCAGAACACACAGTGCATCTCAGTTTGGGCTAGATATTCTGGGCCATCAAACCAGACGGGCAAACCTCAAGTTTCCTTGCATATAAGCTTAACCACACATAAGAACCTTAAGCACCCATGAACCTGTCAACACTTCACTGACTGTCCTTCCTTGGACAATGTTTGGTAGGTACTAGCCACTGCAAACCAAGAACACACCACCACATCTGCTGTTTTAGGGCTATAACGGGTGCTCACTTGCTGTCTGATATATATACCACCCCTTAGACAAGTGCTATTGCATAATGCTAATTATTTAGCACAGTTTCATACATTTACAAAGAAAGAATTCTTACTGTCTGGATGCCATCTTGTATGTAGTAATTAATCTCAATGGTGCCACAGTCAGAAAAACCAGGGAGATGATAACGCTGTTTACAGATAGTCATTTTGCCCTCAGGCTGGGTCCCTATCAAAGTCCCAAAGATGTCCTTACATACGGGGCAGATTTGTCCCATGCTCTTTTTGGCGCTCTCCAGGCATTCTTTACAAAACTCATGGCCACATTTCAGTTTTGTTCTGTTTGTGAATTGGTCCATGCAGATAGGGCAGTTCTCATCTTTGCTTTTATCATATTCTTTCTCTTTTCCAGTGGCTCCCCTTCCTAGATCATTTTCTTCTGTTTGGCTGTTGCTAGAGGTTCCAGGCATCCATTTTGCTGCTCTCTGTTGGATCCATGGACGTGGAAAATCTCCTGGGTTGCCAAGTATCTGCTTTATTTTATAATCAAACACAGGTTTTCCTAGCAATTCCTCTACATCAGCTATGGCAGGTGCAAGATGCTTAGGAAGTCCAACTAGTCTGCAGTTATTTTTCTCACTTTCTTCAACAAAATAATTTTGAGCGCCGAGTTGTTGAAGTGCTTGGCCCACAGCTTGCGCCTCAGAAGAGCCTTTCACTGAACAGGTTACAGCAGACATGGCAACCTTTTGGTAGAGATGCTCAAAAGCTCTGAGGGCATGTGTTTCAAGAGGTGCAGGCTGATTATCTCTGGATCGTACTGTCACTTCAGTGACGCCTTTCAAAGTTTGAGCAAAAAACTTAACTCCATATTTGTTTTGGATATCTTGTAGCTGTTTTCCACTAATGTTTTTCATCAGATTCCAATGCATCTCTTTTATCTCCATTGAATTTTTGGAATCCTTTATGTCCATTTCCAAAGTCCTTTCCGTCTTTGGAGACCAGCTTCTTGAACTTCTTGGTACATCACTTGTGTCCATCCCATTGTTATTTGGCATTTCTTTGCTGAATGATCTTGAAAGCTGCATTCCAGACTCCACTTTCAGCTCCTTCTGAACCCTGGATATTACATGTTCTGGTGCAAAGAGGAGGCACTCATCTGCCGACATGTTTAACATCATCTTGGCTTGGTCGGATGGAATATTGTGCATCACTTCTTTCATGATGTCAGACTCCATCTGTGTCTGAGGGATTTTAACAGACTGTAGTCTGTTTGTACTTTGCTGATAAAGGTCTGTAAATTGCTGGACTGCCTCATATACAGAATTGCTTTTCTTATCCTCAGCAGAAAAAAACACTGACACCTCAGTGTTTATTTTAATGCCCATCGTCTTCTCAATGTGGCTCAGCTCCTTGCCAAAAACACGGCTGAGATACCAGTAATGAAACAGGGGGACAGTGACCTGCGGGGCTCCATTTGTCTCAGTATTTTGTGGCATCTCAGCTCTGTTCTGTCCATGTCTCACTGCAGCAGAGGCAGTGTAAACCCTGTCCAGCTAAAAATGAGAAAATAGGCTTTACACCTTGACAAAAAGAGTTGAGAAATGAGTAAAAAAAAAAAAAAGAAAAAACTCATGATGTTCATTATCAATTTTGGAATGATGTTTTTAATAATCACTGATGAGAAATCCATATAAAAAAGCCAGTACACAGCTCTAATTTAATCCTAATGTATGGGTGCTTTGAGTGTTTCACTGTACACTTTTTGTTGTTGATCTACACCAGTGTAAAACTGTACAAGGCCGTTGGTCGTTTAGTACAAAGCCAAAACAACTGCCAACCAAATAGCAACACAACCCCTGAACTTTTTTTAAATCATTATTTTTTATTAGGATTCCGAGCATTAAGTACAAGGAACCCTATTGTGTTTGTTCAGATTTTTATTATTCCGCTGGAAAAAAAATTCTGCCTTAAAATTGAATTGCACAGCCCAAACTGTAAGGCCTACAGACTTGATACTAGGTCAACAGATAGTAAATGCTCCCGCTACTCAGGCGCAAAATATCAGCCTGATTGGCCTCAAGGGGGTAAAAGCGAAAGAAAACGCTTTTAAAAGATTTTCCACCCCTTGTGGCATAGAGACAATTTTTTTTTCTACATGATCCTTGGGTCCCGATGAATCAAAAAGGTACATACAACCACTAAGCTCCGTCCACTTAGATTTTTTGCTAATTAGCATAATTCGCAAAAATTATTTTCTTGAACTAGTCCTTGGATCTTCATCTGATCCCCATGATCTTGGTGTCAAAACGTTCGCAGGAGGGAGCAGGTCAAAAATTAATGGAGAGTGAATTTAATGGAATTTAATTAATGGAGAGTGAATTTGCATTCAATCTCCGATAACTCAGCTCCACCGACCATATGAGCACTTTGTAGTTTTACAGTTACAGACTAGAGTCCACCTCCTGCTCTGTATACCTTCATTGCAACCTTTCACCCTGTTCATTAATGTTCAGTAACCCCACAGAGCATGCATGATTTGGTTAACCCTCTTTTGTTGCATCTGCCTACACAGAGACTGAGAGGCCCACAGAGCTAACAATAATCGTTAACATATTTTGCGCCACTCTCTGCTTATCAACAAATGGTGACTGAGAGACCCACAGACAGATCAAACACAGAAACTCTTTTTTTGGAAAGTTAGCAAATGCCTCTGCAATGTTGAAAATGACCTCAAACTCGCAAAAGTAAGCAAATTTTAGGCGGAGAATGCGTGGAAACCAGAAATCGCCGCTTGCAGCTATATTTTATTTTTAGTTTATTTTTCACAAGACGTAACTATTGCAATTAAAACAAAACACTTTATTGATGTATATTATTAATAATCATATACTGCACCAAGTCCCTTTATGATGTGTACAAATGGATGTAACCCATTAACTTCCAAATCATCAGCTTTTCCACTGGAGCAAGAGCAAACAATCCACTAGAACTAAAAATGGACTGAAGACTTTATTCAAATCACAATCTCCCCCTTTTTTGGATTTAGTGAAGACAGAACCATTATATAAAATATACAATGACTCTGAAGACACTGTTGCCTTTTTCTTGTACATGTTTCGGTAAGATTGAGTTTTCTGCTCTGACAAACAACAATAACAACAACAACAAAGGCTTCGTAACAGACTGGATGCCAACAATGTGCTTGGACTGGTCCAAGACAAAACACACTGTGGCGGCCTTGTGATCCGACTTCGACACAGGACCAGGGCCCACTTTATTGCTAAGTTAATGTCAGTATTGTGACAACAGCAAAATATAAAGACACACCACACATCATGTAACCACAAAATAAAGATACAACAAAGTTTACCTCTGGCATGGGCTCTTTCATCTGCTCCTCCTTTGCAGGTGTGTGCTGTACCTTCTGTTCTTTCGGGTCATACACTGGCTTGGGTTTATCAAACAGAAAGTGAACTACAGTGCTGAAATTGGTTCCTTTGAAGGTTAAGTTTGCCTTCTTCATAATCTTCAAAGCCTCCAAAGCTATCAGACAAACAGATGTCTGTCAAAAAAGTGTCAAAACATTATGACCAACTGTCTAATAAACAAATACTGAGTGGAGAACTTAACAGACAAGTTTATATTTTATATAATGCTATATAACACATGAGTCAACAGACAAAAGCCTCTAGACTTATCCTAGGGTCATAGCAGGGTCACACATGCATAGATAATTACTTATATCTATATAAGTATAATTATTGATTATAAAATATAATTCCATTACCTCTCAATGGGCTTATTACCACTTTTCCGATACATGGATTCTCAGGCATGAGTTGAATGTCGATAATATCGCAATTGTCTCTCACATTTTCCGACAGTGTTCCACTGGACCACGTCTGAAGAGCGATTTGAAGCTTTGATTTCCATTTTACATCTGGTAGAGGTAGTTTACATTCCACATTGATATAAAATGTTGCTGTGTCCTGGGGGGCTGAAGGCTTTGCTCCAGAATCAAATGTTGCCCCTGCATCATCTGGTGCATTGTCCTAAAAAATAACAAGATCAAAATCTTACAGTTTCAAGGACAAAAATATCAGAACTGACAAAAGCTCCCCACCTACAGTGTGATCCTTTAAACTAATACAGACATGGACCCTTCGTACCCCTGGTAACCTTACAGCTTTAAATGGACCCATGGTACTCTTGGTACCCTTACAGCTCATTGAAGCAGTGCTTCATTCCTCCTTAAAAGTGAAGAAAAGAAAAGCAATTATCTAATGTATATCTGCATGCCTTTGATATGTCACAGAGTAAAGCTGGTGCAAAAGTCTCATTCACAGTTACAGAAATCTGTCACACCTCCTGGTCCTGGAAACATTCTCGTATCTCTGATTGGCCGATGCCAGGAGAAGAGTTCCAATATTAAAGTTGAGTGGAGGAGGAATAATGCTCTGTTACTCAGCTTCATATAAACAACATCTATCTTCAGGATCATTAAAGTGTTTAAAGTGCTGTTTGAAATTGGTTGTCCAACAAGTTCATGTAGATGTGGTGGATAGGTGTCCATCATTACACATCACTGTTGAACCAGCCAACAAAACTGAAAATAAAATTCTGCTTCCACGCTGACTGCATGTTTGTTTGACCTCTGGAAAGGTTGTGTGTTAGTGGTTAATGGCGTTGTTTGTGTTTACCTCTCTGGGGTCTTTAGGGTTTTCATCACCAGATCTGTACAGGTCCTGACATTTAAAAAGACAGGGTTAGACTTCTCATAGGAAACATAGTACAAAGAATATGGATCTGTACAGTTGAATGCAGCTACTAATTTTATAATAATTATTTTTACAGTAATTGCTGATGTTTGTTGATGTTGCTGATAACATTCTACACATTTTTCAAGCTGATGAATAGCGTTAACATTTTTATACACTGAGTTTGATCATAATATACACCAGCAACGGACTCCTTTAACCATCACAGCTTTACAGAAATGTGATGAACAAACACCAATATGTTGTTTTAAGGATTAAGGTATTCATTAATAAATGTTAATGTAACCAGCCTCTTCTTGTTGATGTTCTTCTGAATAGTTCTTCTGTGCAGATGGAAAATTAAACATTGATGAGGATGCCTGCAAAGGAATATATCAATCAGTATCTCCATTCTGGCCTTTGACAAATAGAACAAGGGTTTATTTCGTGCGTAAGTATCTAGACAGCTACTTTAAAGAGTGCCCTCTGCTGTACAATCTCCATAGAAATACACTGAACTATAGAATAATTATGGACCGGAACTATGTTTTCTAGACTGTTATAGCTCTGCTTTTTTAAATGAAGAATGACACAGAAAAGCCAGTGAAAACAGAGCATGTTTATATATTATCAGTCTTAAAGGCACCAGTTGTTAAAAATTTCAAATAATTTTCATGAAGGAAATAAATGGCCTAATGTAGAATCTAATCAATGTGTAGATATAGACACATTAAATGAAGATGAGGTATAATAACTACATTTACACTGTAAATCAACAAATAAATAAAATATAAATAAATCCAAATTCTGTGCATCACATTACTGTTTACCTGTTGTACACGTGTGGAACTGAAGGCCAGAGGCTGATCAGTAATGGCAGTGTTGACATGTTGCTGAAACAAATCATTTAAAAATAATATAGGTTCTTAATAACTGTGCTGAGTATTGAGGGTAGGTGAGGTTAAAACGCAAAAAATAAAAAATAAATTAACATCAAAGAAAAATGTTTAAATAAATTACCAGTATTTAGTCACTGTTTGAACAAACCTTCTGAGATAATTCATGAGAGCAGCTTCCCTTCACACTGTGTGAAAAACTCATAACCACTGACCAACAGAAATTCTCCAACAAGGTTTTGCCCAACAGCAATAAAAAGAAGACATTTCTCAAACAATAAGCAAAAAAAAAAAAATAACTCACCACTGAATCCTGAGGGACAGAGGTATTAATGATTTGATGGTGCACTCCACCAGTGTTCGACTGAGTGCTTTCAGGTATCGTTTGAGGATGTCGAGAGTTTAAATGAAGATTGCTAGCACTCGATTGACTAAAATCAGCCATATGCATGTGTAATTCAGAAGATGCTTTTTCCTGTAACTGAAGCATTGATTTAGTGTGTACAGTATAATTATTAAAGGTGTATCAGCCTTAACTAATAGACCACAGCTGGATCTTTTTATAATAAAAATAATATTTTAAAACCCTGCTGCTACCACACCCTCTGGTACATGAGGATGTAGAGAGATGCTTAAATGTATGTTAAAGCAAAAAAAAATGGTTTTGGTTTTACATTACATTAAGGACACTGCAATTTTGGTGATCACAATAAGATAAGACTGTATAAGACTCATCACAGTTCATCTATGTTTGCTCACAAAATAAAACCACCAATCTTCTACTGTCAACACAGTTGTTACAAACTAACATTAGTCATTCACCATAAAAAAACATTCCCTCCAAAACCAAAAGCCATGAAAAATATAAATAAATACAAAGATAATATTATTTATAGAGTTTTTACAAATATAGATATCAGAAGTAACTATTACTCACAGGTTCAGCGCCTGACAGCAATGCTGTGTGCTGCTGGTGTTGCATCTGAAATGGGGTCAGATCTGGGTACATTTTGGAGGACTGGTGGCCTTGAGTCATATTGATATCTCCCTTGATTTTTCCATAAAAATGTGATTAGAAATTTAATAAACCAGAACAGATAATTAAACAAAAAACACAACAAAATAAAACCTAATGTTTCATGGAGTATGTTTCCACCAGTTAAAAAAAGCTGATTGTATCTTGTTGTTTTACCTATTGCAAGGTTCTCTGTTAGTGGTTTATGGCATTGTTTGTGTTTATGGTTTTTAAGGAGTTAGAATGAGTGAGGTTAATATACTAAAGCTATATTTATATCTTAGGCAATTTTATCATTAAAAAACACTCACCGCTGGATTCATATTCTGAGAGAAGGAGCTATTAAGAAATTGATGGTGCCCTCCACCAGGGTTCTCCTGAAGATGTCCAGAGCTGAACTGAGGATTTCCAATATTGGAATGACTAGAATCAGTCATATCCTCATTCATCTCCTGAGATCCAGGAGAGATACATATATTCAGTATGTTCAGTATAATTATTAAATGTTATCAAGCATTATCTAATAGACAACAGAAGTGGCATGGTCATTTTATGAATAAGATTCTGAAACATGTGATACATGGGATAGAGGGATGTATGAAAAACAAAAACACAAAAATGTAAACCTAAAGCAGCAGATGTAGAAAACATTAACCAAATGTTCATGGTAAGGTCTTGTATAAAGGACCAATGTAAATCATTACTTTTTGTTATTATTGCTCCTGAGCTCCCCTACAGTCAGAGAGTGTAATTTGTGTAAATAAAATGTTTTCACTTTTTTAGTACTCACATTACTATTGTTGGAATCACTGGTGTCCATCGCCTCCTCCTTGTCATGTGACATGATTGAAGATCTTTTTTTGCTTTAAAAAATCTGCTTAAAATCTGAAATTATAAAGAGTGAGCCTAAACTAAGTATCCTAGCAATAACTGATTTTCTCATTTAACATATTCATTAAAAAAGCTGCATAATTTTTAATCAAAATAAAAAATTCTATCTCTAAAGTTTCTGAATAAAATGTTCTGAAAATATGTAATAACTGAGGATTATTTACCTAGGGCTTGGCAATAATTTAATATTAATATATATCTCAATACAAAATGTTTCATGTGGCTTTTTTTTTACTGTTAATATCAATACTGGAATGATATCGTATTGACCTAATTAAAGATATATATTGTGATATACATTTTGTCCGTATCGTCCAGCTCTATATCTACCACCTGAATGTACCAGCTCTGTGGTGGTAATGCAAATTTAAAGACCACAAAAATTTTGAGACAATGCCCTTTTGTCAGAAGAGGCAAAATTTGAACTTTTTGTCAAGTCACATCAGCTCTGTACTCACTGTGCAGGGAACAATGAACTCTCACAACTATGAAGGCATTCTGGAGTGTCTTTCTATGAGCACTAAGCTGAATGCTATTAAATAACTATAGGAAAAGCTGAAACATGCCATGAAGAAGGCATCCTGCAAACCTGAGACAGTTGGAGTTCAGGAAGGGCCAAACTACCTGTAGGCAGGTGCAGAAATCCAAGAGCTACAATATTGGTCTCTATAGTATGTGTAATAAAACATAAGGTTAATGTTTCTTATTTAAACTACTTTGTTGGATCAAAGAATAAAAATTAAGTCTGATTTCATTGGGTTCAACAGTTTTCCCACTGTCTGAGGTTCCCAGTACATGAGAGATACAGTACACTCAGAAGAGATAAACATGGGGCATCATGTGGAATTTGTTGAATGTAGGGTAAATCATTCAGTGCCGTTCATTAAGTTCTAAGTTCTATTTTCAGAGGGCAGTTCAAATAAATATGTGAAAAGGAATTACTACAACAAAGACAAAATATTAGATAATTTAAAACAAAAATTAAGGTCAATTTCACAGACAGTATTAGCGCTAGTATGAAGTTTGTGACTGATGGAAATAAAGGTTTTTAAGAGTGAGAGAGATAAGAGATCACCTTTGGACCATCTATAAAGTTATAAAATACAGTGTAATGAGCCATGTTCGACATTAAAGATTACCTTTCGCTTTTATTGTTACACAAGCCCTGAATTGTTTGTTATAAAATAAAAATTAACTTGTTGTACAGAATTTCTCATAAGGTTTTGGTGTAGATTTGGTGATGTAGGAGAACTTAAAAGGCAGGCTACACTTCCCCTGAAACCACTTGTTAAGTTAAGGCTCTTTCAATATGTGGATATACCCAACAGGCCCAAAGTTTCTAGCTAGTGATACCATTTATAATGGAGCATATCTCTAAAGGAAACTCTAGAGCAGCTCATCATTTCAGAAGAAATGCCGTGGAGTCTGTGGTAGTAAACTTTAGGCTATATAGTTTGAGGCAAGTAGAAAGAATTAGCTTAAATGACATAAACATGAATACCACTCAAATCATTACAGTGCACACTCACTCCCTAAATATCTAGTGCACTACGAACGTCTTGAAATTAGTTTCTAAACTAGTGCGCTTAGCTACTTCATAACGAACAAGGAGGCGCCCTTAGAAACACCTAGACATTTGCTACGAGCCACTTACTTTCGTTTCTATAAAGGCGAAACAGAGAGGTTATTACTCGACGATTTTTCCCGAAACTGAAGTAAATGTTCAGTAAATTGTTTGCTGTCCGCTAACAGAACGGTTTGTCGGATAAATATAAGACATTTCAGCACATTGGAATGTAAACCGTTCGTGTTTGGCTGTTTTTATTCGAACACTGTTTAGTTTAACGTTGACTCTTCTTCTTTTCACCAGAGTGCTAGCATAGCTCAGTACTGCGGATTTTAAACGCCGTCTTTAAAATATTTATCGACATTACGTGTTTCGTACCTTAAACCAACGGCTCCAGTGACAGTTATTCCGAGGAGCTTAGGTCTGCACTGCTCTCCTTAAAAACGACGAAGAAACGAAAGCAAAACTGTGCTGCAGGTTTTTTTGAGTGTTTTTAAAGCTGGAAATATCCTCCCATTAAAGAGGAAGAACAGTAATTTGTCAGATTTGCTCCACGATAAAATAGGTTAAAATGTGAACAAAAACACACAAGTACTTTAAAATTAAATGCTGTTATACAGACACTTTAAAATAATTTTTGACGGTGGTGAGTGGAACCAGACGTGCTTCTGTAAAAGTTACTGACAGAAAGTAATTTCAGGAACATCCTGCTGATATCTGACCATATTCCAGTTAGATCAGATTTTTGTACCTATATCTGGTGTAGGATGTTCTGAATTAAAGATATTTATTAAGTTAAGATTAACATTATTTTCCCATCATCATCACAATTCCATATAAAGACTGGAGGTCACTGTGGGTTGGTTGCACCTGGTTCCATTCATCACCACTAAAAAGAGTTTTCTCTAAAAATTTCTCGACAATTTACCACTTCACACCAAACTACACTTAATACTTTCTTGTATTTATCAATTGAAGTAACTTTTATGTCATTATAACTCACTGTTTATTAGAGGAACCTGTCTGTCCTGTTTAAGAATGCAGGCCTTTGTTCAACAGGTTTATACAATTCCTTGTCTAATGACGGACCTGAAATATCCTTCTTACTTTTTCTATTTCACTGTGTTAGTTACATTACAACATGCGGCAGTTATGAAAAAATGTTCCTTACATGTCTAAAAAATAAACAAAAATTATAGAAAAAAACTGATGATTATATTTATAACTATTATTTAAACATTTTTAGAAACAGCCTAGGTGTCACTAAAGAGCCCTGAATATAAAAGCACTGACAACAATTCAGAAGCCTGCTAATGTCATTTAAAATAAGTAACAGTATTGACAATTTTTTCATAAGAATGACCTAGTTTCTCATGCTTAGAACTTATCTTATATGTAACAATGCAAATTTATAGGAGGAAAAAGTAGTATGTTAATGGAATTTCCAACCATTCATATAGGTCAGGTCAAGATTCGGTGAAGTATAAAACAGAAAATGTTGTTGTTGTTTTTGTTTGAATTTTTTTCTGTTTTTTTTTTCAGATTATATACAACTGGTGTAAAAATTAATTACATCACACCAATTGTGTATTGTTTTTTTTTAAGCTTAAATGACAAACAAAAATATAACATTCTATGTTATATTTTAAATTAGAATTAAATTTTATTAATGAAAACAACACATATAACACATTTGATATATTTTTAAATTACAGTAAAGATCAGGTCTTTTAACTGTCAGGAACTCCATTAGCAAGTCAAAGCAAATCAAAATGTGTCAAATCAAATATTATTTGTCAACGCACAGTCTATATGCGTATATATATATATATATATATATATATATATATATATATATATATATATATATATATATATTGTACAATTATGAGTGAAATGCCTTATTTATTGTCCATACCTATGGCATAATAAAGTTACAATATATAACATATATAGAAAAAATGTAAAGATATATAGAAGTAATCAAATAATCATTTTACAAAGTCAATGCAAAATGTGTAAATGTGAATATGCTGCATTGAGCAGGCTGTCCTGTGAAAAGTCCAGTACGATGTCTGTGTGTTGGTGTAATCCAGCTACTCTCCTGAATTCAGAGTCTGGTAGCTTGTGGGAAGAAGCTCCTCCCCTCACCCTCTCTGTGTTTGCCCTCAGAGTGTGAAGGCACTTCCCTGACCACAAGAGAGAGAACAGTTCTTTGTTGGGATATAGCAACAGTTGTGTTTATTCAGTTTAAAACTGATGTCACAAAAACTTTATGTTGTTAGGGTTTCTGTTATTTGTTTAATTATATTTATTACGCAATAGTAAATGTGAGCATGTTTAAAGGTGAATTAATCATACAAATCAGACAATATTTCTTTAACTCCTTAAAAGATAAAATAAAATATGGAATTCTGGGACAGAAGAGAGAGGAACATTTCTCCGTATTCTAAATACCAGACTCTCCCTGGATGGAATTCTTCTTCTCAAATGTATGTAAGATACATACTGTAAATGTTCACAACTTTTCCCTTGTTTATTTTAAACTTGACATTATATAAAATTATATACAAAAAACTCAGGGTAACATTTTTTATTATTAGGGAACCAACTTTGAATATGCTACTATAAGAATACTAAAAACATTATAAAGAATAATGTTTCTTAATTTTGGCACATGCCACATTTTGTCTCTTTGTCCCTTGTAGATATAACAAATCCCCTTCAGCACTTTGCCCTGAGTCTAAAAGTGAATCTCGGGGATGGATTGGGGAACCGAATAATTGGACAATACCAGGTTCTAGAACTGGTGGAACCTTAAGGGACTGCATAAACTGGACTGATATGATTCCATCCTTGAATTATTCTGCTGAGAACCAGGAGTTATCTGTGTATTCTGGTCATGAGCGAGGCATTGAGAGGCACAGATTTTAGAAGGAAAAAGGGAGGCATGTACCAAGAGAGGATTTGGGAAATAAGTGGCAACTCAGCAACTCTACTCTCTACAGAAAAGAGAAAGAAAAAGCTGGAAGTAACAGCTATCGAGAGCTGGAGGCTTGGGCTCACAGATATTATCACTCTCTTCCAAGGCAAAGGCAGGTTGAGGCTGGAAAATGGAGCACAACCCAAAGTTTACACGATTGCGATAGAATTCAAGGATCTACATGTAGTTGAGTAGTCCTGAACCTAATCAAATGCCTTATATATCAGCACCCTACAGCCATTAAAAACACAACAACTGCCACCTTACTTTCCAGCAAAGAGCCTTTCTAGAAAAACATCAGCATCAAATAGCAAAGAAAATATGATCCTGAGCCCTTCTTTCAGTCATCCACCAAGTTACACACCTCCACCATCATATGTCATTCCACACGTGGCTGAAGTCCAGCAGTTATTGGACAAAACTACGGCAAAATCCAATGCAGAAAAAACAACAGAGCATCAACTTGGACATGGACCTGTAAACTCTACATTTTCTATGCTGAGAAGAAGGGAATCTTCTTTAGACTCTTGGTCAACTGAAAGGACACCAAAAAACTTGGACACCAAACATACACCTTGATACAGACTTTATAAAAAATTTGGAATCCCTTACTTCTCAAAGGCCAATCCAAAAACAAGAAGAATTCATGCCACATCCAACAGTACCTCAGTTTCCAGAACAAGCTCCCATCTATCCAGAAATACAGCTTCCAAAGCTAAACAAACCCAAAAGAAAACGAGGTGGAGAGACAGTTTTCTGTTTGGTCTCTCGAATGGGAGAGCTGGCAAGTTTGTCTAGTTCTCCTGAGGAACCACTCAAATCCCATCCATTACCTCTGTTAAAACCGTCAGCCCCTGGAGGTTTAGAGTGTACAGATAAGAAGGAAATATAGACCACAAACTAGTTCAACTGGAAGAATTCTGGAGCCTTGGATGACATAATGTCTATTAAAAAAAGTACACTGGAAAGCCACACAAGGGAAAGTCAATCTCAGATTGTTGACCAAGGGAATCTACAGGAGAAGCCTGGTGAAAAAGCAAGCTTTCTAACCAGCAAGAAAGACAGTGAATCGACCAAGCACAAAGAAAATACAGATCTTCAGCAGTCTTCCAAAACTGTAGCTGAGACTATGATGGCACCATGCAATCAAACCACAATAAAGTTTCCCTTATGGAAAGAACCAAATTGGCACTACACAAACCTTGAGACTGGCAACATGGGTCAATGTCAGCAGGTGGCTGATGGACAGCCATAGTTAGAAGAAACTAGTAGTAATTCATACAGAGACAAGATTCTTATTTGGCATTTATTTGCTGAATGATCTTGAAAGCTGTATTCCAGACTTCACTTTCAACTCCTTCTGAACCCTGGATATTACATGTTCTGGTGCAAAGAGGAGGCACTCATCTGCCGACATGTTTAACATCATCTTGGCTTGGTCTGTTGGAATATTGTTCATCACTTCTTTCATGATGTCAGACTCCATCTGTGTCTGAGGGATTTTAACAGACTGTAGACTGTTTGTACTTTGCTGATAAAGGTCTATAAATTGCTGAACTGCCTCATATACAGAATTGCTTTTCTTATCCTCAGCAGAAAAAAAACACTGACATTATCTGCCCATCATCTTCTCCAAAAAAAAAAAAAAAAAAAAAAAAAACCACATGATGTTCATTATCAATTTTGGAATAATGTTTTTAATAATTGTGATAAGTGTCAGTGATGAGAAATCCATATAAAAAAGCCAGTACACAGCTCTAATTTAATCCTAATGTATGGGTGATTTGAATGTTTCACTGTACACTTTTTGTTGTTGATCTACACCAGTGTAAAACTGTACAAGGCTGTTGGTCGTTTAGTACAAAGCCAAAACAACTGCCAACCAAATAGCAACACAACCTCTGAACGCTTTATGATGTGTACAAATGGATGTGACCGATTATCTTCCAAATCATTGGCTTTTCCATTGGAGCAAGAGCATACAAACCACTAGAACTACAAACCGGATTCCAAAAAAGTTGGGACACTAAACAAATGGTGAATAAAAACTGAATGCAATGATGTGGAGATGGCAAATGTCAATATTTTATTCGTAATAGAACATAGATGACAGATCAAAAGTTTAATCTGAGTAAATGTAACATTTTAAAGGAAAAATATGTTGATTCAAAATTTCACAGTGTCAACAAATCCCCAAAAAGTTGGGACAAGTAGCAATAAGTGGCTGGGAAAAGGAAATTGAGCATATAACGAACAGCTGGAAGACCAATTAACACTAATTAGGTCAATTGACAACATGATTGGGTATAAAAAGAGCTTCTCAGAGTGTCAGTGTCTCACTGAAGCCAAGATGGTAAGATGATCACTAATTCCACTATTGTTGCGCAGAAAGATAGTGCAGCGATACCAGAATGGTGTTACCCAGCATAAAATAGCAAAGACGTTTAAGTTATCATCATCAACCGTGCATAACATCATCAAAAGATTCAGAGAATCTGGAACAATTGCTGTGCGTAAGGGTCAAGGCCGTAAAACTCTACTGGATGCTCGTGATCTCCGGGCCCTTAAACGTCACTGCACCTCAAACAGAAATGCCACTGTCAAGGAAATAACAGAATGGGCTCAGGAATACTTCCAGAAAGCATTGTCAGTGAACACAATCCACCGTGCCATCCGCTGTTGCCAGCTGAAACTCTACAGTGCAAAGAGGAAGCCATTTCTAAGCAAGCTCCACAAGCTCAGACGTTTGCACTGGGCCAGGAGTCTTTTAAAATGGAGTGTGGCAAAATGGAAGACTGTTCTGTGGTCAGATGAGTCACGATTTGAAGTTCTTTATGGAATACTGGGACGCCATGTCATCCGGACCAGAGAGGACAAGGATAACCCAAGTTGTTATCAACGCTCCATTCAGAAGCCTGCATCACTGATGGTATGGGGTTGCATGAGTGCTTGTGGCATGGGCAGCTTGCATGTCTAGAAAGGCACCATTAATGCAGAGAACTATGTTCAGGTTCTAGAAAAACATATGCTCCCATCTAGACAGTCATCTCTTTCAGGGAAGACCCTGCATTTTTCAACAAGATAATGCCAGACCACATTCTGCAGCAATCACAACATCATGGCTACGTAGGAGAAGGATCCGGGTACTGAAATGGCCAGCCTGCAGTCCAGATCTTTCACCTATAGAGAACATTTGGCACATCATAAAGAGGAAGGTGTGACAAAGAAGGCCCAAGATGATTGAACAGTTAGAGGCCTGTATTAGACATGAATGGGAGAGCATTCCTATTTCTAAACTTGAGAAACTGGTCTCCTCTGTCCCCAGATGTCAGGGGGTAAGTTTCTAAATTAACTGAAAGTTGTTGTTATACATTTCTAAAGTAGTTGAAACAAAGTAATTACTCATCACTGTTGAACCAGCCAACAAAACTTAAAATAAAATTCTGCTTCCACACTGACTGCATGTTTGTTTGACCTCTAGAAAGGTTGTGTGTTGGTGATTAATGGCGTTGTTTGTGTTTACCTCTCTGGTGTCTTTAGGCTTTTTCATCACCAGATCTGTACAGGTCCTGACATTTAAA
Source organism: Hoplias malabaricus (assembly GCF_029633855.1). Lineage (NCBI taxonomy): Eukaryota > Metazoa > Chordata > Actinopteri > Characiformes > Erythrinidae > Hoplias > Hoplias malabaricus. The sequence goes on along the minus strand of NC_089804.1, from coordinate 23,584,657 downwards.
AAGACAGGAGTAGACTTCTCATAGGAAACATTGAACATTGAACAAGGTTTTGCCCAACAGCAATAAAAGAAGACATTTCTCAAACAATAAGCAAACAATAAAATAACTCACCACTGAATCCTGAGGGACAGAGGTATTAATGATTTGATGGTGCCCTCCACCAGTGTTCCACTGAATGCTTTCAGGTATTGTTTGAGGATGTCCAGAGTTGAAATGAGGATTTCTAGCACTCGATTGACTAAATTCAGCCATATCCATGTTTATTTCAGAAGATGCTTTTTCCTGTAAATGATGCATTGATTTAGTGTGTACAGTATAATTATTAAAGGTTTATAAGCCTTAACTAATAGACCACAGCTGGATCTTTTTATAATAAAAATAATATTTAAAGTTTTGGTTTAGACTTGGTGATGTAGGAGAACTTAAAAGGCAGGCTATACTTCCCCTGACACCACTTGTTAAGGCTCTCTCAATATGTGGATATACCCAACAGGCCCAAAGTTTCTAGCTAGTGATACCGTTTATATGGAGCATATCTCTAAAGGAAACTCTAGAGCAGCTCATCATTTCAGAAGAAATGCTGTGGAGTCTGTGTCTGTGGTAGTAAACTTTAGGCCATATACAGGGGTTGTACAATGAAATTGAAACACCTGTCATTTTAATGTGGGAGGTTTCATGGCTAAATTGGAGCAGCCTGGTGGCCAATCTTCATTAATTGCACATTGCACCAGTAAGAGCAGAGAGTGAAGGTTCAATTAGCAGAGGGTAAGAGCACAGTTTTGCTCAAAATATTGCAATGCACACAACATTATGGGTGAAATACCAGAGTTCAAAAGAGGACAAATTGTTGATGCACATCTTGCTGGCGCATCTGTGACCAAGACAGCAAGTCTTTGTGATGTATCAAGAGCCACGGTATCCAGGATAATGTCAGCATACCACCAAGAAAGACCAAACACATCCAACAGGATTAACTGTGGACACAAGAGGAAGCTCTCTGAAAGGGATGTTCGGGTGCTAACCCAGATTGTATCCAAAAAAACTAAAACCACGGCTGCCCAAATCACGGCAGAATTAAATGTGCACCTCAACTCTCCTGTTTCCACCAGAACTGTCCGTCGGGAGCTTCACAGGGTCAATATACACGCCTGGGCTGCTATTGCCAAACCTTTGGTCACTCATGCCAATGCCAAACGTCGGTTTCAATGGTGCAAGGAGCGCAAATCTTGGGCTGTGGACAATGTGAAACATGTATTGTTCTCTGATGAGTCCACCTTTACTGTTTTCCCCACATCCGGGAGAGATACAGTGTGGAGAAGCCCCAAAGAAGCGTACCACCCAGACAGTTGCATGCCCAGAGTGAAGCATGGGGGTGGATCAGTGATGGTTTGAGCTGCCATATCATTGTGCTTATAATATATAAGCAATACTTGTGCTAGAGGGGCACGTCACTGCCAAGGACTACCGAACCATTCTGGAGGACCACGTGCATCCAATGGTTCAAACATTGTGTCCTGAAGGTGGTGCCATTTATCAGGATGACAATGCACCAATACACACAGCAAGACTGGTGAAAGATTGGTTTGATGAACATGAAAGTGAAGTTGAACATCTCCCATGGCCTGCACAGTCACCAGATCTAAATATTATTGAGCCACTTTGGGGTGTTTTGGAGGAGCGAGTCAGGAAACGTTTTCCTCCACCAGCATCACGTAGAGACCTGGCCACTATCCTGCAAGAAGAATGGCTTCAAATCCCTCTGACCACTGTGCAGGACTTGTATATGTCATTCCCAAGACGAATTGACGCTGTATTGGCCGCAAACTGAGGCCCTACGCCATACTAATAAATGATTGTGGTCTAAAACCAGGTGTTTCCGTTTCATTGTCCAACCCCTGTAGTTTGAGGCAAGTAGAAAGAATTAGCTTAAATGACATAAACATGTGTACCACTCAAATCCCTACAGTGCACACTCACTCCCTACATATCTAGTGCACTACGAACGTCTTGAAATTAGTTTCTAAACTAGTGCGCTTAGCTACTTCATAACGAACAAGGAGGCGCCCTTAGAAACACCTAGCCATTTGCTACGAGCCACTTACTTTCGTTTCTATAAAGGCGAAACAGAGAGGTTATTAATCGACGTTTTTTTCTCGAAACTGAAGTAAATGTTCAGTAAATTGTTTGCTGTCCGATAACAGAACGGTTTCTCGTATAAATATAACTGGGGTCAAGCTATCCGCACTTTGGAAAGCCATCCGCGCTTCAAATCCGAATGCACGTATAGGCGCGTCATTACGGTTTTTCATTGCGGAAAACACCACATCCGCTTTCGGACAGATAGAGAATCTGAAACACACGTTTGAGCGGCGATGTCTCTGTTACTACATCAATAAATGCACGCAATACTAAAATAGACTAAAATTAACAAGCCATTATGAATATATTTCGTTTCAAATCACTTTAAAGAGGCAAAACACGCAGTGATTATTTCATATATTTACGTATTTTTTACTTTTCTATAAACACTTAATTGGCTTTGAATGGTAATCCTGGTGAACATGTAGAAATACAGATTACATTTTACTGTCATTAAAAATAGGGACCTCATTGTATAATTTTCTCATGAATATATATTAAATACCTCCTGTGCCGTTACTTGTGCATGTCTGATGCAAAGGCTATTTAACACCTTTATCATATCACAACTCTGGCAGTACTTTATTCCAACCGGACTTCATGAACTGAGAGGCGAAGCCATTACTGTTTTGCTGGACTGCTACTGCTGTTCAATAAAGTTTTTTTTCAATGAAATAAAATTGATAATTGCAATACTTGAAAACAACACCTGAGGGCGGGCTTTCTGCCTTTAATCCAATATGGATAAATCAGCTTCTTACAGCATAATATTAGAAACCTCATAACAGAACACTCCCCGTCTGGCGTGAATAAATGCCACAAATTAAGTCTTATGGGGAAAAGACAGAAGTCTTACGAAGGAACCAAAACTACAATCTCTGAAATAGGTCTTATGAACAGTTTTAAACCATTTGATTTGGCTACCTTAATTTCTACTTTGCGTACTATGCCATCTTTACTTGGAAACACTTGAGTTATCAGTCCAAGCGGCCATTCATTCCTTGGTACTTGACTGTCTCTGAGTACGACGACACTTCCTACACTCACATTGGGCTTGCTGGATTGCCACTTGCGACGAGACTGGAGAGTAGGAAGGAACTCTTTTTTCCACCTGTCCCAGAAGATGTTTGACAGGTGCTGGACCTGACGCCACTGGTATCTGTAAATATCTGACGTCGTGAAGTTACCAGCTGGAGCCTGAAGAGGGATGATCTTCTGAGTTAGAAGAGCAGCTGGGGTTAAGACGGAAGGGCCACTTGGGTCTGAAGAAACTGGAACAAGAGGCCTGGCATTCATGATAGCTGTCACCTCTGCCATGAAGGTGACAAGAACTTCATCAGTGAGCTTTGTAGTCTTGAGTTTAAAAAACATAGAGTCCAATATTCTCCGGGCCAAGCCAATCATTCTCTCCCACGACCCGCCAAAATGAGAAGCATGTGGTGGGTTAAAAGTCCAAGTACATCCACGTTCTTTTAAGTAGGTCTGTACAGCTATATTGTCCAAGTTTGAAGGGATTTTCAGTTCCTTACATGCACAGACAAAATTGGTACCTCGATCAGAATGAATAGTTTTTACAGGTCCTCTTATTGCTAGAAACCGTCTAAGCGCATTAATAAAGCTAGACGTGTCGAGTGACTCTATCACCTCAATGTGAACTGCCCTAATACTCAGGCATGTGAATATGACAGCCCACCTTTTGTTTTGGTTCACACTTCCTCTTGTACGTCGGGAAGACACTAGCCATGGGCCAAACACATCTAAACCCACATTTGTGAATGGCTGGTCTATTGCAAGGCGATCTGGAGGGAGGTTTGACATTTTTTGTGTGCTCAGAGGGGCACAAAGTCTTTTGCAGGTTACACACTGATAAATGATTGTGCTCACCTTTCTCTTGCCACCCACTATCCACCACCCTGCAGAGCGTATAGCTCCTTCAGTAAACAGGCGACCTTGATGGTGAACTTGATCGTGATAGTGTTTTATGAGAAGAACTGCTACATGGTGGTGGCCTGGGACTAGAAGTGGGTTCTTTTCCTCTTGAGTCAAGTTTGAGTCGGCAATGCGCCCACCTACTCTAAGGAGACCATTTTCATCTAGATAAGGGTCTAAGTTCTTAAGAGGACTGGTTTTGGGCAGTTTCTCATTATTTTGTATGCACCTGATCTCTTCAGAATACACATCCTGTTGTACTGCTTGAATCACAATGTTTTGCGCTTGTTTAGACTCATCCACAGTGATTCCTGTGTCACAGTAATGCCAACCACAGCAGCAATTGTTCTTGCTTATCGGTGATTTGAAGTTGTGGATGACTTGCAATAGTCTTGAAAGAGCACGTATTAGTGACCTCCAGTTGGAAAACCTACTGAATCTGTCAGACCCAAGTTGCCTGGATGAGGACGTAGTTTTGAGAGCAGTTACATGAGGTCTAACCTCTGAGTCCATGCTAGGGTCCACAAGATCATAAGAGTCATTTGGGAGCCTTTGGGCTTTAAGCAAAAAGTCAGGGCCAGCAAACCAGTTGCTAAGGGGCAACTGGTATGCAGGGACAGAACGAGTGGCATGATCCGCAGGGTTCTGCCCGCTAGTCACATAATGCCATTGGCTTGGCTGAGAAGATTTGCGGATCCTGGTTACACGGTTACTGACATAGACATAAAATCTCCTAGTCTCATTGTGGATATAACCTAGGACCACTTTACTGTCTGTATAGAATGTAGTGCAATCTAGTTCAAGGTCAAGTTCATCTGCAATTAAATCCGCAAGCTCCACTGCCAACACAGCAGCACTAAGCTCCAACCTGGGTATGGTCTGATCCGGGCGTGGTGCAAGCTTCGCTTTGCCCATAATGAACCCTACCTGACAGTTTCCTTCTGCATCTGTCACTCTTAGATAAGCCACTGCAGCTATGGCTTTAGTAGATGCATCCGAAAACATGCACAACTCCCTTTCTGCGGCTGTTGAGGGAGAAATGTCTGTGTATGCTCTGGCAATGGTAAGGTTGGATAGTTCTTTAAGTGAGTCTCTCCAGAGAGTCCAGGGCTCTTCCATTGCTGGGGGTAATGGAGCATCCCAGTCTCCATTTTCGAATGTGAGTTCACGCAGAATAGACTTTCCCTGTATAGTGACAGGTGCTACAAACCCTAGTGGATCATAGAGGCTGTTAATTGTTGATAGAACACCTCTCCTTGTAAAGGGCTTTGTCTCATCTGGGATATGAAAGGTGAAGCAGTCTCTACCTAGGTCCCAAAGGAGACCTAGGCTGCGTTGCATGAGGACTGAATCAGCTCCAAAGTCTAAGCTTTTTAAGTCTTTTGCATGATCTTGGGTAGGAAACGCCTCTAATATTTCCTTTCTGTTGGCTGCTATTTTATGCAGTCTGAGATTTGATCTTGCCAGTGTGGCACGAGTTCTTTGGAGTAGGGAGACAGCCATTTCAATGGTGGGAAGAGATTTAAGTCCGTCGTCCACGTAGAAGTCCCGTGTGACAAACTGTCTCACATCTGGATCGCTGTTTAGCTCGCTGCGTAGAACAGACTGCTGCAAGCTATACATGGCCACTGCTGGTGACGGACTATTCCCAAAGACATGGACTCTCATCCTGTACTCAACGATGTCTTTGGAAATGTCATTGTCACGGAACCACAAAAAGCGCAGGTAGTTCCTGTCTTGCTCATGAACATTGAAACAATAAAACATCTGTTCAATGTCTGCTGTAAAGGCAACAGCTTCCTTTCTGAATCGCATTAAGACGCCCAGCAGTGAGTTGTTAAAATCGGGTCCTGTTAACAACACATTGTTCAGTGATACACCCTCGTATTTAGCGCTGCTGTCAAAGACGACTCTGATCTGTTTGGGTTTACGGGGGTGGTAGACACCGAAAAGTGGCAAATACCAACATTCCTCTCCATATTTTAGTGTGGGGGCCATTTCTGCATGTTTGTTTTTTAATATTTTGTCCATGAAAGCCACAAAGTGTTCCTTCATTTCCTCATTCTTTTCAAAGTTGCGAACAAGTGACATCAGGCGCCTCAGGGCTTGTGGTCTGTTGTTAGGAAGTCTTTGGCGAGGCAGCTTGAATGGCAATGGAGCTGTCCAGCTGTTATCTTTGTCCTTTTTCAGTCCTTCTTCCATTATTTTTAAGAAAGCATAGTCTTGAATGGAAGGTGAAATGTAATTGTCATGCCTGGTTTGTTTGAACACATTACATCCTAAGTGGTCTAGTTCACAAGTACTGTCCTCAGGTTGGGTGCTAAAGTTGGATGGGACTTGTATTTCACAATGTCTCTCTTTTATATTGAAAACATTGGGGCATGGCTCAAACATTGTAGGACGACCTTTCTCAGTGGCATTTGTGAACAGAGTCTTTACCGCAAGGGTTTTATGGACATCACCTACACACACGTTCTCTACTATGACCCACCCAAGGTCCAATTTTTGAGCATAGGGAGCGTTGTTAGGTCCACTTATCTGTTTACGGACTTTGTGAACTCTAACAACGTCTCGTCCAAGGAGCAATAAGATGGGGGCATTAGGGTCTAGTTCAGGGATGAGGTGAGCTACTGACTTCAGATGGCTGTGGTGCATGGCTGCGCTGGGTGTGGGTATCTCATCTCTGTCATTTGGGATAACTTTGTATTCGATGAGGCTAGGCAGAGGAATGTGGACTGAACCATCTAAGGCTTCCACTACATAACCAGTGGCTCTTCTTCCCATTGTATCTTTAGTTCCAGAACATGTCCTAAGTGAGTAGGGAGAACTGGGTCCACAATCATTAAACAGTCCAAAGAACTCAGGACATACTAATGATCTGTTACTTTGATCATCATGGATAGCATAGAGCCTTGCTGCCTGTTTTGGGTTACCTACTGGGTACACTTTAACGAGGTAGATTTTGGAGCATGATCTACCTGCTTGATTTATGCCACAAACCTGGGTGCAGCTGGAAGTGATCTCCTCTGGTTCTGTGAAGTCAGGCTCCCCGCCATGCATTACCGCAGGTTCAGCTTCTTTTAACCAGGGGGCTGGCCCTGGGTGGAGAGCAGTACAGTGTCTCTCATTGCTGCACTCAGAACACTGTACCTTAACTTTACAGTCCTTTGCAATATGAGAAGATGAGGCACAGCATTTGAAGCAAAGGTTGTTTTCCTTTAAGAACATTTTCCTATCATCGAGTGTTTTCATACGAAATGTCCTGCATTTTGAGAGAGGATGAGGTTTTTTGTGAATGGGGCAAATCTTGCCACTACCCACAGCTTTGTCTGCAGACCTATGTGTGTCTGAAATAGAATGAGAGACAACATCAGTTTTGTGCACTGAAATCTCTCTCTGTCTGTTTGTTCTCCAGGGTGGCTTGTCTGGTTTGGAAACATCAGGAAATGATGTGAAGTTAAAGCTGGCATCATTCTTAGAGTCAGCCTCTTGTGTAACGAAGTCTACAAAAACATTAAATGGTGGGAAGGACACACATTTAGCCCGTTTGTAGTTAGCTCCTACTGTAATCCATTTTTCTTGCAAGTGGAATGGGAGTTTTTGGACTATAGGATTTACTCATCTTGCTGTATCCAGGAATGCAAGGCCAGGGAGATCTCCTTCATTTTTAGCACACTGCATTTCCATGAGCAGGTCACTAAACATCCTCAATTTTGGATAGTCTTTGGGTGTGATTTTTGGAAATGCGTCAATCCTCTTGAAAAGTGCATCCTCAATCACTTCCGCTGAGCCATAGCATTGTTCAAGTCTGTCCCACATCATGTTGAGGCCATTGGCTGGGTTATTAATGTGTATGGCCCGGATTCGCTCCACATACTCAGCGGATTCTTTACCAAGCCACTTCAACATCAAGTCCATCTCCTCACTTGCCGTTAGATCTAAACCCCTTATTGCGTATTCAAAGGAGCGCTTCCAGGCTCTGAAATTTTGGGGCTTGTCATTAAACTGGAGCAGCCCTGTTGCTACTATTTCACGTCGAGCAAAATACCTAATGAAGTCGCTTACATTAGAGTCTCTAGACTCCTGGCATGAGGGTCTGGCTTCGTAAAAGCTAGATGCTGCTACTTGGTTTGACCACTTGGCTGCCAAATCTTCATTAGTATGTGGAGATGATGTAATGACTGGGGGGTTTGAGGGGTTGTTAAGGTAACTGGGAGGACAGAGTGGCGTTTGCTGTGGGTCATCACCTTTTTCAGAGTGTAATGACTCATCACTGGTGGGCTCCTTTTTGTTTTGGAGTACATTTTCAACTTGCAATGGCTGAAGAGAAGCATCTTCTTCCTTTTTCACAAATTTCGTTTGGCTGATGACATATTGTTCAGTACGCTCAGCTGTTACAGAAGGACAGGGGTTACTGCGTACTTCAATCTGTGAGGCAACAGCCGCTTCTAATGCCTCCGCTTCAGCAATGGCTGAGGCTACATTCTTTTCTTGTTGTAGAAATTCAATAGATGCCTCAATTCTGGCTTTCTCTACTTCTATTTGGGCCTTTTCTACTTTTAAGTTCATTTCTTTGGCTGCAAAGCTAAAACGGGCTTTGGCTGCTTCAGCCTTTGCTCTTGCCTTGGCTGCTGCAGAACCTGTTGAGGAGACACACGAAGCCTCAGACAGGGTCTTGAAAGATGGCGCCTGGTTGGACATGGTGGAGTTGACAAGGTGACGTCTGCAGGATCACTGCTGTATGCCGTGCTGCGTTGAGGCGTAGTAGTGGTCTGCTTCACCCTAGATGCTACGACTGCGCTATCTTTTTCAGCGTGGATGTGCCGTTACTTGTGCATGTCTGATGCAAAGGCTATTTAACACCTTTATCATATCACAACTCTGGAGACCGAAGACCGTTGTCAGCAGGTTTAATGACATTCAAAAGGGTGAAACTGAAAACGAGAGAAACGATACAATAAAACATGAATATGTGCAGCACATAATGCACTTTATACCCAATTTCCACTGAGTTACATCATTAGATACTTCCATATGTATAAACTAACGCTACCGACACCATCTTGGCCAACACCGCAAATCGCGGGTAATTTGCACAACAAAAATACTCATTTTACAGTAAAATAATACATAAGTAAGCTATATCTAACACAAAGAAATAATTTCTTTAGTACATACCGGCAATGCAACATTAAACAAAGATGTGTGCAGTACTTTATTCCAACCGGACTTCATGAACTGAGAGGCGAAGCCATTACTGTTTTGCTGGACTGCTACTGCTGTTCAATAAAGTTTTTTTTCAATGAAATAAAATTGATAATTGCAATACTTGAAAACAACACCTGAGGGCGGGCTTTCTGCCTTTAATCCAATATGGATAAATCAGCTTCTTACAGCATAATATTAGAAACCTCATAACAGAACACCTCCCAATATGGATTTCTCAAAAAATACCCATAATGACTATACCATTCCACTGTCATTAAACAGAGGGACCTCTTCAAATCAAATCAAATCAAATCAAATGTATTTGTATAGCGCCTTTTACAACTGACGTTGTCACAAAGCAGCTTCACAGTTTTCACTCTTCACTCACTTCACTCTTGGCTATCAACTGTTTGATTTTGGTAAGATTTCACTGTATACTTTTCTCATAAAGTCATATTAAATACCTACTAGTGATATGTATATGGATCTCTTAAAAACTACCCATAATGACTAAATCATTCCACTGTCATTAAACAGAGGGATCGCCTGGCTATCAACTGTATGATTTTGACAGAATTTCACTGTATATGCTTCGCATACATAAGAAAGATATTTTCTGAAACCCATGGGAAAGGACCTTGTATATTTTCATAACATATGGCAAAAGCATTTGAGTTACAGTTGTATTTCTGTGATGCTTGGAAGGCAGACTGCACAGCTGTTTTTAAACACACAGTAATTCAAGTTCTTCATAATTTTGATCATTATTAACGTTCAAGGTGTTAAGATGTTGGAGTTGGGGGGTGGGGGGGGGGTCTATGTTTTTGAACATAACCTACATGACAACCAATCAAATGAGAGCATCCGACCGCTACAGAGCAACCCAGAGCACAGCACGTCATGATTATGTAACTGCAGGCAAGAGACCACTGATGCAACAGCAGAATATATAGTGCCTTGTGAAAGTATTTGGCCCCCTTGAACTTTTCAACCTTTCGCCACGTTTCAGGCTTCAAACATAAAGATATAAAATTTAAAATTTTTGTGAAGAATCAACAACAAGTGGGACACAATCGTGAAGTGGAATGAAATTTATTGGATGTGTCAAACTTTTTTAACAAATAAAAAACTGAAAAGTGGGGCGTGCAATATTATTAATGCAAGGGGGACGAATAATATTGTACGCCCCACTTTTCAGTTTTTTATATGTTATGGAAATGCACAAGTTCCTTTTCCATGGGCTTCAGAAAATATCTTTTTTATATATGCGAGGCACATACAGTGAAATTCTGTCAAAACCATACAGTTGATAGCCAAGAGGTCCCTCTGTTTAATGACAGTGGAATGGTTTAGGCATTATGGGTATTTTTTGAGAAATCCATATTGGTAGGTATTTAATATAAATTAATGAGAAAATTATACAATGAGGTCCCTCTGTTTAATGACAGTAAAATGTAATCTGTATTTCTACATGTCCACCAGGATTACCATTCAAAGCCAATTAAATGTTTATAGAAAAGTAAAAAAAATACGTAAATATATGAAATAATCAATGCGTGTTTTGCCTTTTTAAAGTGATTTAAAACGAAATATATTCATAATGACTTGTTAATTTTAGTCTCTGCAATGAAAAACCGTAATGACGTGCCTATACGTGCATTCGGATTTGAAGCGCGGATGGCTTCACCGTTAATTTCACACACATTTGAATGTAAACCGTTCGTGTTTGGCTGTTTTTATTCGAACACCGTTTAGTTTAACGTTGACTCTTCTTCTTTTCACCAGAGTGCTAGCATAGCTCAGTACTGCGGATTTTAAACGCTGTCTTTAAAATATTTATCGACATTACGTGTTTCGTACCTTAAACCAACGGCTCCAGTGACAGTTATTCCGAGGAGCTTAGGTCTGCACTGCTCTCCTTAAAAACGACGAAGAAACGAAAACAAAACTGTGCTGCAGGTTTTGTTTTTTTTGGAGTGTTTTTAAAGCTGGAAATATCCTCCCATTAAAGATGAAGAACAGTAATTTGTCAGTAATTTGCTCCACGATAAAATAGGTTAAAATGTGAACAAAAACACACAAGTACTTTAAAATTAAATGCTGTTATACAGACACTTTAAAATAATTTTTGACGGTGGTGAGTGGAACCAGACGTGCTTCTGTAAAAGTTACTGACAGAAAGTAATTTCAGGAACATCCTGCTGATATCTGACCAGCGGCGATTGCTCTAAGACTGCAAGGGAAGCTCTGCTTCCCCTAAAATGTCAAAAATAAGTGATCAAATATATACTGTTGTGTGTACATGTCATTGAATAAATATGCACTACAACACGCTCAACTTTTGTTCAGAATCAGCTTCTTATCACTGGTAAAGACGCGGCTTTCCTCTCAATCATTCCCGCAGCTTCACAGTGCTTTAAACAGTGAGGACGCTGAGCGTCCACAGAGTTCAATGGAGAAGCAGCGAAGTGCAGGGAAACGAGACGAGTGATTGGATAAATGCTGGGCCTTGTCCCGCCCATCGGACGCTCAGCGTCTCTGGGGGTCTATGGGGCAGTGGGCTGGCCTCGGCTGGCCCGGACGCTCAGCTTCTGCATGATGATTGGATGATCTGTCTGAGGCTGAATACCTTTTTGATTGACAGCGAAATGAGCGAATCAGCGACCCTTTGTGTAAAGATCCGTGGGAGCATTACATTTTCATTCTGTTCTGAGTTGAACCATAGTTCATCTGAGTTGAATCTTAAACCTCTTAGCGGCATTTTCTTTGTTAAAAACGACTAGCGATAAATCGAGCTTCTATTTCTGGTGTTTTTTTTGTAGCTGCTTGTGTTTGGAGACTGACTTCTATCACTCTTTCTGACTTCTATCGCAGTTTCTAGTGGGTGCTGCTGAGCCCCTCCACCGTCACAAAGCACTCACAGGCGGACACACTTCACATGGGCCAAGGCCGTTTAAGCAGCCTAGCTCTGCTGGCCATTGAGAGGACACTAGTCAAGTCCCTGGAAAAGACGCCTTGTTGGTACGACAGAGTCACAGATCATTTTGTTGAAAAGGAACGTAGGGTAGAATTTACGTATAAATAAACCGACACATTTTATGATGTAGGCTGAAATTGAGCTTCCCCTCCTTGAAAGACGAGCATCCGCCACTGTATCTGACCATATTCCAGTTAGATCAGATTTTTGTACATATATCTGGTATATGATGTTCTGAATTAAAGATATTTATTAAGTTAAGATTAACATTATTTTCGCATCATCATCATCATCATCATCATCATCATCATCATCATCATCACAATTCCATATAAAGACTGTGGAGGTCACTGTGGGTTGGTTGCACCTGGTTCCATTCATCACCACTAAAAAGAAAGTTTCTCTACAATCTACCACTTCACACCAAACTACACTTAATACTTTCTTGTATTTATCAAATGCAGTAACTTTTATGTCATTATAACTCACTGTTTATTAGAGGAACCTGTCTGTCCTGTTTAAGAATGCAGGCCTTTGTTCAACAGGTTTATACAATTCCTTGTCTAATGACGGACCCGAAATATCCTTCTTTCTTTTTCTATTTCACTGTGTTAGTTACATTACAACATGCAGAAGTTATGAAGAAAGGTTCCTTACATGTCTAAAATATAAACAAAAATTATAACTGGTCAATAAATTCATAATGTCTTGAAAGTAGAATTATAGAAAAAGACATAGTTAAGCCGATGCTTTTTAAAAATATTTTTTTTTTACACACTGAGGATTTATACTTGCTACATTTTAAATAATGACTTTTCTCATAGTACAATGATTAATAATACCAAGAGTATGATTATGATTATTAGTCATAACTGTACTACTACTACAAAATTATTTTATCAAAAAAAATTTAAATAAAAAATAGAAAAAACTGATGATTATATTTATAACTATTATTTAAAGATTTTTAGAAACAGCCTAGGTGTCACTAAAGAGCCCTGAATATAAAAGCACTGACAACAATTCAGAAGCCTGCTAATGTCATTTAAAATAAGTAACAGTATTGACAATTTTTTCATAAGAATGACCTAGTTTCTCATACTTAGAACTTTTCTTATATGTAACAATGAAAATTTATAGGAGGAAAAAGTAGTATGTTAATGTAATTTCCAACTATTCATATAGGTCAGGTCAAGATTTGGTGAAGTATAAACAGAAAATGTTTTTTTTTTTTTTTTTTGAATTGTTTTTGGGGTTTTTTTCAGATTATATACAATTGGTGTAAAAATTAAGTACATCACCCTTTAACCTCCTCAGACAAGTACTGGGATGTACTGAAGACAAGGAATTTAAATGTGTTCCTACTAAACCTGCCCCAGTCAACTGGAAGTAGAAGACACTTCTATACATTTTAAATTTAAATGTGGCCATTATATTTATTACTTTAAACATATTAATACACCATATAATGTACTTAAAAATGTCATCAAAGACTATTGGAAAATGGTAAAAAGTAATTTGGCAGCAGCACATTCTCTGAATGATTAGATATGTTTATCCCCCTCTTCCCGCTGCCCTCTGCTGATGCTGAATTTCTGTTCAGAGTCAAAATCCTGTTTGTTCCGCTGTGGAGTTTCAGAGAAAGACATTAGCCCCACCTCCGTTTAGCTGTGGCTCCCTCAGACACAATAACAGATCTCTATCAATGGCAAAATGGCTAAAACTAAAGCTAAAGATGCTCAATTTACTGCCCTATCATTTCTCCTGCTGATGATAAGCCCTAATGCTCTTGATTATGGAAGGAGTACATTAAGGGAATAATTAGTAAAAACTTGGATAAAAGCTACACAGAAAGGGGTTCTCGTAACCGCCATGAAAGGCCTTGAGTCTCACAAAAACTGAGAAACAAAATAGAACATTTGTATTTGTTTATTTATTTATTTATTTTTAAAGTGTGTTTTAATGAAGTGGCTTTGTTGCTTTGTCATTTTTTTCTGTTTGGTAACCTCGCTGTCTAGTTATTTACAACTCGCTTTGCCTATCCAACAATAGACCCTCTAAACCTGCTGAACTGCACATTCACATATATTTGTGTGTGTGTGTGTGTGAGAGAGAGTGAGAGAGCGAGAGAGAGAGAGAAATAGAGAGAGTGTGTATGGGTGTTTGTGTGTGTACCACTTAATTGCATGGGGAGTGATTCACAAGGCCAAAAAAACCCAACATTCCTTTTGAAAACTTGATTAAAGTTCTGTGTTGTAATGTTATTAAGATCTAGAGGAACACTGCTGGCCTTTAACTTTGACAGTGAGAATGTTTGTGAGTGTGTGTAAAGTGATGGGAGGAGTCACAATAACACACTCCTCTCAGAACTTTTAAACTCAGAGTCTGCATTATATCACCAACTCTCCATCACAGAGGACAGGCTCTATGTCTCTGATTTCTCCACTCTTCTTAAAGGTAAAGGATGATATTTTGGTATTTCGGTGGTGTTTAGCACTTCTGAATTTGGCCTTTTTTATTACATTAAAGCTGACTGTTTATATTTATTTTCTACAGGGACAAAACCTAAGAAATTGTGTATTGGTTTGTTTTTAAGCTTAAATGACAAGCAAAAACATATATACAATATAACAAATGTTATATTTTAAATTAGAATTAAATTTTATTAATGAAAACAACACATATAACACATTTTATATATTTATAAATGACAGTAAATATCAGGTCTTATAACTGTCAGGAACTCCATTAGCAAATCAAATCAAATCAAAACGTGTCAAATCAAATACTATTTGTCAACGCATAGTCATATATTGTACAGTTAGCAGTGAAATGCCTTATTTATTGTCCACACCTATAGCATAATAAAGTTAGAATATATAACATAAAGAGATAAATGTAAAGATACAAAGAAATAATCAAATAATCATAATACAAAGTCAATGCAAAATGTGTAAATGTGAATATGCTGCATTGAGCAGGCTGTCCTGTGAAAAGTCCAGTGTGATGTATGTGTGTTGGTGTAATCCAGCTACTCTCCTGAATTCAGAGTCTGGTAGCTTGTGGGAAGAAGCTCCTCCTCACCCTCTCTGTGTTTGCCCTCAGAGTGTGAAGGCACTTCCTTGACCACAAAAGAGAGAACAGTTCTTTGTTGGGATATAGCAACAGTTGTGTTTATTCAGTTTAAAACTGATGTCACAAAAACTTTATGTTGTTAGGGTTTCTGTTATTTGTTTATTTATATTTATTACTCAATAGTAAATGTGAGCAGTGTTTTAAGATGAATTAATCATACAAATCTGATATTATTTCATTTCTTAAAAGGAAAAATAAAATATGGAATTCTGGGACGGAAGAGAGAGGAACATTTCTCCGTATTCTAAATACCAGACTCTCCCTGGATGGAATTCTTCTTCTCAAATGTATGTAAGATACATACTGTAAATGTTCACAACGTTTCCCTTGTTTATTTTAAACATTATATAGAATTATATAAAAAAAAACTCAGGGTAACATTTTTTATCATTATGTCTTGCAGGGAACCAACTTTGAATATGCTACTGTTCAAGTTTTTTCTATTAATTATGTTTAATTAAGTACTAAATTATAAAGATTAATGTTTCTTAATTTTGGCACATGCCACATTTTGTCTGTTTGTCCCTTGTAGATATAACAAATCCCCTTCAGCACTTTGCCCTGAGTCTAAAAGTGAATCTCGGGGATGGATTGGGGAACCGAATAATTGGACAATACCAGGTTCTAGAACTGGTGGAACCTTAAGGGACTGCATAAACTGGACTGATATGATTCCATCCTTGAATTATTCTGCTGAGAACCAGGAGTTATCTGTGTATTCTGGTCATGAGCGAGGCATTGAGAGGCACAGATTTCAGAGGGAAAAAGGGAGGCTTGTTCCAAGAGAGGATTTGGGAAATAAGTGGCAACTCAGCAACTCTACTCTCTACAGAAAAGAGAAAGAAAAAGCTGGAAGTAACAGCTATCGAGAGCTGGAGGCTTGGGCTAACAGATATTATCACTCTCTTCCAAGGCAAAGGCAGGTTGAGGCTGGAAAATGGAGCACAACCCAAAGTTTACATGATTACGATAGAATTCAAGGATCTACATGTAGTTTACAGAGTCCTGAACCTAATCAAATGCCTTATATATCAGCACCCTACAGCCATGAAAAATTTAACAGGTTTCAGTTGGATACAAGAAAAACACAACAACTGCCTTACATTCCAGCAAAGAGCCTTCCTAGAAAAACATCAGCATCAAATAGCAAAGAAAATATGATCCTGAGCCCTTCTTTTAGTCATCCACCAAGTTACACACCTCCACCACCATATGTCATTCGACACGTGGCTGAGGTCCAGCAGTTATTGGACAAAGCTACTGCAAAATCCAATACAGCACAAACAACAGAGCATCAACTTGGACATGGACCTGTAAACTCTACATTTTCTATGCTGAGAAGAAGGGAATCTTCTTTAGACTCTTGGTCAACTGAAAGGACACCAAAAAACCTAGCATACCTTGATACAGACTCTATAAAAAATTTGGAATCCCTTACTTCTCAAAGGCCAATCCAAAAACAAGAAGAATTCACGCCACATCCAACAGAACATTCGTTTCCAGATCAAGCTTCCATCTATCCAGAAATACAGCTTCCAAAGCTAAGCAAACCCAAAAGAAAACGAGGTGGAGAGACAGTTTTCTGTTTGGTCTCTCGAATGGGAGAGCTGGCAGGTTTGTCTAGTTCTCCTGAGGAACCACTCAAATCCCATCCATTACCTCTGTTAAAACCCTCAGCCCCTGGAGGTTTAGAGTGTACAGATAAGAAGGCAAATATAGACCACAAACTAGTTCAGCTGGAAGACGAAATTGATTCTGGAGCCTTGGATGACTTAATGTCTATTAAAAAAAGTACACCAGAAAGCCACACAAGGGAAAGTCAATCTCAGATTGTTGACCAAGGGAATCTACAGGAGAAGCCTGGTGAAAAAGCAAGCTTTCTAACCAGCAAGAAAGACAGTGAATCGACCAAGCACAAAGAAAATACAGATCTTCAGCAGTCTTCCAAAACTGTAGCTGAGACTATGATGGCACCATCCAATCAAACCACAATAAAGTTTCCCTTATGGAAAGAACCAAAATGGCACTACTGCTCAAAGGGTGTTTTGGAGAAGGAAAACAAGCCAAACCTTGAGACTGGCAACATGGGTCAATGTCAGCAGGTGGCTGATGGACAGCCAAAGTTAGAAGAAACTAGTAGTAATTCATACAGAGACAAAAACAGAGGTCTTGTGGTCATTGATGCCACGTGTGTTGTTGTTAAAGTTGAGTTTATATTTCCTCCTGAAAAGGAACATGTCCAGTATGTATGTTCACGATCAACTGACTCCTATGAACATGTCTCAAAAGTAAAGGATAATAGAGATTATAGTGCCTATACAGCTGGGGTAACAGAGGACAGTCCTATGCAGGAAATTCTTGTGAAAATTCAAGAGGAACCCAATGATAAATCGATGAACATGGGCCAAATGTCAAACGATACAATTCTTGTAAAAGAAAATGAGACTCTAAAGGAAAGAGCAGAGAGGATACTTGGAATTACACTTCAGAATCCGAGTAATGAAGGATATGCAGGGCTTCAAACTACTCAAATAGAAAACACTGATGTCCTAAAAATTCAGGGAGGAACTTCACAACAGCCAAAGTCATCTTCTGAAAATGGTGTTGATCATGTAGATGGTTCAGAAAAACATTTGCGACAAGTGGATCAATCTGAAGAAGCTGAAACTGAAGCTGAAGAAATAATAATGAGCTTACTTACAGAGAAAGAAATTGAAAACATAGTGACAAATGCTGGTGGCACACTGGAAGGATCTGAAATGAATCTAATCAGTCCTCTAAAGACAATTCATGCAGATGAGATCATGGACATTGATGTTACTAAACAGGAAAGTGAAGATATTTCTAAAGAAATTACAACTACATTTGATGACAAATTGCCTACCATTGACACTAAAGAGCTGAAAGATAACATTGACAAAGAATTTAATGAAAGGCCCTCGGAGGAACCACTCGATGCAAAACAAGTTCTTCCAATCTTCCTGGATAACTATGTGGAAATAAATCGCCAAAACCTTACTCTAATAGTGGCAAATCCATCCTGTGATACAGAGGATATACAAAACCTTAAAAGTACTTCAGATTTCATTGGTGACACTAGTGTTAAGTTTGGTCAGGAAGGTGCCCTCAATGAAGACAACCTATCAGATACAACAAAAGACCAAGAAAGTAACTTCAAAGATGGTAGCTCATCATATGACCCAGATGATGTCAATAATATCTGTTTAGTCCTTACAGGTAACAAGGAAAATATTAATGAGTTCTTAGAAGGTCAAGAAGGCAGTTCAGGGGAGGGTAAGCCCCCAAAGACCGTGGATGATGATCAAGAAAGTAGTCAAAAAGAAGACAACCTGCCAGATGAAACAAAT
This sequence comes from Hoplias malabaricus, assembly GCF_029633855.1. Lineage (NCBI taxonomy): Eukaryota > Metazoa > Chordata > Actinopteri > Characiformes > Erythrinidae > Hoplias > Hoplias malabaricus. The sequence continues at coordinate 23,565,901 of NC_089804.1, read as the reverse complement.
GATATTCAGAATCCCTGTTCAACTCTCTTTGGTAGATCTGTGGAAGACACTTATGAGTGGTTTAGTCAAGAAGCCAGTTACAAAGAGGAAAACCCCTCAAGTGAAACATCTTGTCCATCATTAACTTATAACAATACTAGTGAAATATTTGAAAAGGAGAGTAATTCCAATGAAGGCAACCTCTTTGATAAAACAGACAGCACAGACAATCTCTGTCAAGACATTGCTGCTAGCTGTGTGGAAAACAGCAGCCAATCATTGGGCCAAAAATGCAGGACCAAGGACATCTCAGATGAAACAGATGACATTGAGAATGTCTGTCCATCTCCCACTGATAGTTCTTTGGACAATTGCAGGATATTGATTGATGAAGAAGGCGGATTCATGGAAGTTACTCCTTCAAATGAAACAGATGATTTAAAAATTATTTGTCCACTGGTCCCTCATGACAATGTGGAAAATCCATGTAGAGAACCATTTGACAAAGAAAGTGTTTCCAAGAAGGTCACCCTCGCAGATGAAACAGATGACTTACAAAATCTTTGTCCATCTTTGAAAGTCTATAGTGAGTTTCCTAATCAAGAACGAACAACCAGGGAATGCACACACTTAGTTAAAACAGATGAGGTGAATGGTCTCTGTTTGTCCCCTCCTGGAAACAACAAAGAAAAAGAGGTCAAACCCTTTGCAGTAGTTAATGCCCATATTTGTCCACCAATTCTTGAAAACTTGGAAGATGCTACTGAATTATTTGGCCAAAAAAATACTTACCACTCCACTGAGGATCTTGGCTTACCTCTGATTGGTAAAAGTTTGGAAAATACTACTGGGTTGTTCAGTCAAGAAAGAGGTTCCAGGGAAGATATCTCCTCAGTTGAAACAGATCATGAAAATAATCTTTGTCCAGTCTTTTCTCATGAGACTTTTAAGTTCGGTAAACAATTCGGCAAGGAAGGCAACTTCTTTGATGAAATCGATACCAATGATAATATCTGTCAACAGTTTCTTGAAGGCAATAATCCATTTTTTGGTCAAGAGAATAGTAATATGGACATTTCAGATAGAAAAGATGGCATACAGAGTAATTATCCAAACCCTTCTGAGTTCTTAGGCCAAGAATCTAGACCGTGGGAGGGTTCCATCTCAGATCAATCAATAGAGCTAATTAATCCTTGTTTACCACTTGGTGGAATTAGTGTAGAAGACACTAGAGAGCTCTTTTGCCAAAAAATGAATGAAGATATCTCACCTCTCAGTAAAAAAGAGGCAACTTCCCTTGAATCACTGACATGTTCATCTGCACTTGTTCAAAATTTGGATAAAAGTTTACTTGCACCAACATTTACCATGTCTTTACACTCTGAACATCAGCCAGACTTACCTACACCTCCATCATCTGACACATACATCAACCAAGAGTTTCTTTCTGTGTCTTCTGTAAACTCCACCTTCCCTTCTCCTCCACTTCCTCCACTACCTGAGGTCTTTTCTGCAGGCATATCCTCATCTTCTAAATCCATTAAGGAAAATCAGTATCCCAAATCCTTGTGGGATGCAGTGAATCGCATTCGTAGACACACAGCACCTGACTCTGAAAACGAAGAGGAGGAAGGGGTTGAAATATGGGAACAAACGGAATTGGATGAATCTGAGTTGGGCAAATGGCAAGCACAGGAATCTTTCCTTGAGGAGAGGATGGAAAAGTTTGACACAAAAGATGCTTCTATAGCTTCTAATGTGGTAAACAGGATGGCTAGTGATTGCATTTCATTAGAAGAAGTGGGAATTATGAGTGCACTAGGGGAGACAAAAATACAACCAGAGGAGATATTTGAAAGTAAAGATGTAGGTCAGACTGAAGATGATACCCTCTCCAGCAGCAGCAGGGATAGTCATGATTCCAAAGGCACAGTTATACGAGGTGAGGGAAGTGTAAATATTTTGGAAACTGATAAAGAAGAGTTGGAAAATGAGGAAGTTTACGCAGTTGATAATACTGAATGAATGGTTCTAGGAACATTGAATCTTTGGACTTGAACATTTAGGGAATTGTCATTCTACAAACATTTAATTTTTGTTCTTTCAAATTTCCTAATTGGAAAAACATTCAAAATGTCCATGTTATTAATTTTTCCAGAAAAAAAAATGTGTTCTTAGGTTGGAAGATAAAGAAATGGTAACAAACAGCACATTTGATCGTAGGAAAATCACTACTCAAAACGGTTCTGAAGGCAGCGCTGCCTCAGAGGCAGAGCAAACATTATTGGTTCTGAGAAAATAAAAAACAGTTTAAATAAACAAGAGGCAGAGTCTCTTTCTCAAAGGCAGCACTGCCTTCAGAACCATTTTGAGTAGTGGTTTTGCACACGATCAAACTTCAACGAAGGCCTTGTAATGTTATTAGAATGTCCCATTAATGTTGCTTTGAAAATCTTAATTTCATAACATTCAGAAACACTACATAATGTTAGCCAAAGCTCTGGAAACATCATTAGCTGGGCATCAGAATCAGGGCATCTGACTTACATTAGAAAATCATTATCAAAATGATAATTCAATTATAAAGCAGAAACTATGTGTTGAAGAGGGATATCTCCTCGTTTGTATGCAGCTGTAAAAGAGGGGTGATTAAAAAGACTTTCCTTTTTTTTTTTAAAGATTAGCTTAATTTAAGGTTAGGTAGACATTAGCCTAGAGTTTGTGAGAATTTGCAGTGAACAAAGTTTGTATTTGAAATTCTTCAATGCATTAAAAGACATTGAGGGATAATATAGGGATGTGTTTATAAATAATTGTTTTATTTAATTGTTTACAAGAAAGTCTATGCTGTATTTAGAAATGTTGTGTTGATGCTTACGACCTGTCATTTGTAAAGATCTTTGTTAAAATCAATGTATGTTTTTTCCTGTTTGTCATTATCATTGATTATAACAATGCTATTGTAAACAAATGTTTTTAGAGCTTTTGGATGTGGTTCTCTGTAATTGCATGCAAAAGTTAAGCTCTTGGATCTTTTGAAGCCCTTCCTTTCACTTTATATATATATATATATATATATATATATAGTTTGGTCCCTTTTGATTTGCTTTAGCAAATATACATCATGACTTAATAACCACTGGTAAAACAATGTTTAATAAAAAATCTTGTAATCCTTAAATTTTTTTTTTTAAAAAGACATTAACCAAATAAAGCTACCCAGCATTGGGACAAGGAACACTTAAAATGTGTTCTCAAAATTTCTGCAATCATATGGAATCTAAAAATAACCTAGTGTTCATGTGTCTGAATGCCATTTAATCCTCATAGCAATGTTCCAATTGGTAGCATCAAGCCTCCTCCAGAAAAGTAGAGACTGTTACCACAGCACATAGAAAGAAACTACTGATTAATTAATTAACTTTTAGAAGGAATGGGATGTTCAATGGGAAGATATCCACAAAGTGTTTGGTGTAATACCGTGCACATTAGAGCCAAATGAAGGCCTCAGAACATACTTTAGCCTTGGCCTTGCTTTACTTCAATAAAACTGAGACGCAGCAAAAGAAATGAGGTTTTTCAGGGTTAAACAGTGGAATGTTCTTGAGTGGCCAAGTCAGTCACCTGACCTTAATCTCCTTGATCTTCACTGAGGAATACAGAACTAGAACTGAAATTATATTATATATCTGCTGACTCAATACAGTTTTTTTAAAAGGTGTATTTTAAGGGTCCAAATATTGCATTTGTTTTGTGCATGTTTTTTTCCTCTGATTACAATTCTATTATGTAAATAAAGAAATTTAAAACTCAAAAAATAAACAGGAAAATTTAATTAAAAGACTGTTCTCTGTAGATGCCAGTTTTGCATTTTCTTTAAATTATGGAGATGTTTTCCAAATAACTTCAAGGGCACAAGTTTGGGGGGGGGGGGGGGGGGGGGGTTAGTCGTCCTTTCTATGACAAAGTGACCTTCCAAAATTAAATCAATTTCAAATTGCTTCTTACGATGCAATTACAATGCAATTCATTCATTATCTGTAACCCTTATCCAGTTCAGGCTTGCGGTGGGTACAGAGCCTACCTGGAATCATTGGGCACAAGGCAGGAATACACCCTGGAGGGGGCGCCAGTCCTTCACAGGGCAACACACACACTCACATTCACGGACACTTTTGAGTCTCCAATCCACCTAACAACGTGTGTTTTTGGAGCGTGGGAGGAAACACAGGCAGAACACAACAAATTCCTCACAGTCACCTGGAGGAAACCCACGCAGACACAGGGAGAACACACCACACTCCTCACAGACAGTCACCCGGAGCGGGAATCGAACCCACAACCTCCAGGTCCCTGGAAATGTGTGACTGCGACACTACCTGCTGCACCACCGTGTATATAATAAGAAACATATATGAATATAAAACAGTTATACAGATTAAAACAGGAAGAATCATATAAACACACAACCTACATACTCTATTATGAATATCTTTGTTAGAATAAAATCTCGTGTCTCCCAAATGGGAAAATACTCTCATAACCCCATCTACCCCAAGCATTTTGGACCAGGTTACTTTTATTTTGAAAAACAAACGCCCTACCTCTGTAAGTCTCCTTCAACGTGTGTGGTTGCTGCGCTCTCTCTCTCTGTGTATCGCAGTAGAACACAGTAACCTTCTGTTGTGTGTGTGTTATCTAGGTAGAGCTCGAATTAAACCATCTGGATTTAAGTTACCGAGCTAAATGCAAATTATCTGTAGTCAAAGTTTGATCAGGTAAGTTTTTATCCCCCGTTGTATGCCTGAGTTACTAGAAGGTATCTAACTGCCGCCCATTTAAGGTGGAACAAATGTTAAATGTCATAATTATCTTCATATGACAGCATTATAGCATTTTAGTCAGCATTATACTTCAGTAATTCACAATATTTTATGATGAAAATAAAGCTTGAGTTACTTAATAAATTAATGTATTTGTTCGAACTGCTTCTGATCGCTACGTGGAACAGAATCCAAATCTTTGGACTCTTGACACAGTCGGAGGTTATAAGAGTTTATTCCTTCAATTTACTAATGGATATGAATCCAATGTAGTTGGTCCCGGATCATTTATGAACACTTACTCATTGTGAAAAATCCCTTTTGTTGCTGCGATATATATATATAGTATTTGGTTCAGTGTTCCCCACCTACAAAGTTCAGTTAAAGAAGTTGGTTGCTGTTTCTGCAGGTTAACCCCAAATCACTTTAAATGATGTTGAGGTGTAGGCTCTGGGGCGGCCAGTCCACCACTGTTCTGAGAAGCACCAGCAGCTTCTTTGTTTGATTATTCTTTGTATTTATTTCCTTTTCCCAGTAAGGGCATTTTGTTTTAGAAAAATGAAATAAAGTAAATAAAATGTGTGTATATATATATATAATATCATTTCCAATATCACCCAGCACTGGGCTGAAGTTTTTTTTGGATCATGAAACTCCATGGGGTGTGTGCTGTTTGTCGTTATTGTTATCAGTGACTGAATTTGCTGGTATTTGCAGATAATGGTGGTATAACCTCGTTCGTCTTTAAACCCATGGAACGATTGGCCTTTCTTGTTCCAGTTCTTCCAAAAAGAAGCCAGATTTCTATTCAGAACACTTCTTTTTTGCATTAGATTAGTAACTTTTTAACTATTAAGTTAATGGTAACTTCTTTTTAAAAAATATTTAAACAAATTAACAATCACACTTGATGTTTTATCCCCTGTCCTGTTTGTATTAATTTTGTTAGATTAAGTAGTAACATTTTCTTCTTGCCTAAACGTCTATTAAACCAATTTCAGCAAGGTTTATTTCTGTTTTCATAATTCCAGCTTTAATGAGCATCACCATAAAAAGTGTTATGACAATTGATCCTTAAATGAGTAAACTTTTATAGATGTTTATATAGGCTTATGTTCATTGTTAGGACAGGTGTTATGTAGCCTTATAAATTAACATGTTTTCAGTTCTGCCAACCATCATCTGTGCACACCTTGTTAAGAAATCCTATGATTTATCTTTGTTTTATTTTTATTTTCCTCTGTTCAAGGCTCTTCTTGTAGAGACACTCCCACTTTTGGAGCCAATGAAGACGAACCAAGACTCAGACCTCCTGGAAGGTAGGATTACTTTAATGATAAAGGGAATCGCACAGACTGGGCTCTCCCACATGTTTTGTTTTGGGATGAGGGCCAGTGTAAACAGTCTCTCAGAACACCGAGAACCTGCTTTTCCTAAAATAATAACAGACCACTGTAATTCTGCATTGTTCTTTAGGTACAATCATTCCTCTGTCAGGAACACAGGTTCTAAAGTGAATTAAACACAAACCCAGTGTACACTGGACACCATATACGGGGTAGATCATCACTGTGTAACAGTGATTATGTCACATAAACAATCTAAGCATCAGTCAAAGCAAACAATTTGGTACATTTAAGGTAGTGAGACCCCTAAGCGTTCATTTATTTACTACTTATTGTGGTGCACTAGGAGATCATTATGGTGCACTAAACTTTTGCACAGAAGCCTGAAATAGTGCACTGTATAATGAATAGGGCACAGTACTGAGCTCAGCATGTGACTTGGGTTTACATCACCAAAATAATTAATTCATTTTTCTCACCCAAAAAAAACCCCAGAATTTGTTGTGCATGCTATTTTAACTCTTGTTTGTCCTTGTGGTCTCCACGGCGTTTTGGTAAGTGATGTAATAACGATTCTGTTATTCAATTTGCGAAAATCCACAGATATTTAGTTTTTGTTATTTGCTGTGTCTGTATCTTTAGGGCTGGTTTGTTCCTGCCTTAGTCAAAACAGCATTTCTTAAACCAAAATTCAGCTACAGGTTATGCGCCCCCTAGCTGTAAAGCAGGGGTAGTGTTACTTTGGAGCCTTGGAGATAAATTTGGTACATTTTGGGGTGATATTTGAGCCAGAAATGATTATCCAACATCCATTCCTAACACAGCTAAATCAGTAAGTCTGAATAAGAAAAGTAGAGACGGTTGCTGCATCAAAGGAGGAATAAATGAATACCCTTCATGTGAGAGGAAATGCTGAATGAGCTGGTGTCCAAGCCAAGAAATGTTTAGTAAGTAATTGTCTAGGAAATGACACACTATAAAAGAGTTCTTTTTATGAATGAAAGGGAGATATATTCCTGTCACGTCTTGTACTTTGTGGCCGTGTTTCCGAATGACAGCAGTATATTCTGAACCCTCTCACCTTATCAGAGAAGCTGTGTAGGCATTATAAAAAGTGACAGAATATCCTGCATGGGATTGCATCACTTTAAAATGGTCACAAAGACCTTGGATACCTGGAAGTGATAAACCAGGTCAGGGAGAGCTTTATACTTTTTACTGGGGAGGATATAATCCTGTTTACACGTGAGCATTTTAAAACTTTCTTTACTAGAGTGGCTCCAGACATTGGCCCAGTTCGTGTGAGTCTCGTGAAGCTCTTGTTTGTTCTCTTCAAAGTCATTCATTGTACAGAGTGGCAGATGGATAATTTTCAAATTTCTGGTAAGCCCAGATTTCATCAGACTATTGCAGCTGTGTCTACAAAGAGATTGCACAATTCTGGACATAAGGTCTAAACCCGGAAGCTTGGCACAGCATGATAGATGGAAAATTTTATTTCTCAGGTTTTTTTTTTAATTTCTGCATAATTAAACATAATTAAAATGTATTGAAATGTGGCTTGATGTGAAATATTTCATTGTAGATAAGCAATGAGATTTAAATTTAGAGGAAAAATCCTTAGTAACTGTAAATTGTAAGTTAATGTGAGATGATTTTATTTCTTGTTTTATTTGACTATACTTATTTGCTGATTAATTTTTATTTGTGTTCATACTTATTGTTTTTTATTTTTTCTATTATTATCATTTTATTTGATTGTGTTTGGTAAAATAAAACAAGCACATGTAGTGTTTTTAATGCTAAGTACTCAACAACACCCTCTTCTGGGTCCGTCCCTAAACATGAGTGAGTATGTGTGTCAGTGAGTGACAAGCCAGTTCCATGAGCTGCTTTGCATCTGAAAGAATAACAGAGAGAAATCACTAATGTTGTGTTCTTGCTTTTAAACAGAATTGTGGGTCTAAGCTGTATTTGTCTATGACAGAAATAAACAGGTTTTTGTTGGCATCATATCCTGTGGTAAACAGAACAGCTGCAAAACTAGACTCTCTTAACTTCTTCCGATGATTTTTTTTCAGAGAACCAGCCTCAGCAGAATGGTGTTTCTCCGTCCAGCCCGACTCACTACAACGCCATCTCCTCACCCACAGCTGATGAGGAGCCCATCTCCACCTACTTTGAGGAGAAGATCCCAATTCCTGAAGATGCCACGCAGGTAGATTTTCAGCTGTGTTTATTTAACATGAAAGTATCTTGATGTATATCAATGTGAATTAGTGACACTATGATCATTTTACAACAAGTCTGCTAACTTTTAGGCCACGGCTGCCCCCACATTGCCCCTATATAATATTGAAGGCAGCTTGGTTTATGCTCTGCATAGCAATCATTGTATTGCATAAATGAAAATGTAAAGCATTGTTTCTTGTGTATTTTTCTGCAGATATTCAGCTTCCGAAAGCTGTGGGCCTTCACTGGACCTGGCTTTCTCATGAGCATCGCTTATTTGGACCCTGGGAACATAGAATCTGATCTCCAGTCAGGAGCTAAAGCTGGATTTAAGGTGAATGTAAAGCCCTTGTTATTTATGCTGTGTTTAAACTGCCAGGAAAAATATCATGTTCAATTTCCCAGAATAATAGGAAGAGAAGTACAATGTGTCTTAAAACTTAATTGCAATGTAATTACCATAACTAAAGAAACTGTGATTTTTTTAAAATATTGCTCCACTCATTCATTTACATCAAAACCCAAATTTCAAAGTCAATGTTTTCAACACATCGGTAGCATCAAATCAATCAATTAAAAAAAAAATATTTCAATAATATCAGCCCAAGCATGGGGATTGGTGGTGTCACCATTTTAATGCCTACATGGCTACCATTTTTCAAAGTTTCATAGTTTAAACATAGCATTACACCTCTGTCTCTGATCACTGATGTTTTTTCTCTATTTTAGCTGCTTTGGGTTTTATTAGGGGCCACTGTTATAGGACTTTTATTGCAGCGATTGGCCGCTCGTTTGGGAGTTGTGACTGGGATGCACCTGGCAGAAGTTTGCAACAGACAATATCCAACTGTGAGTCAAATGTCTTTAAATATCTATAATAGTCTTAAATTGAGCTCTTTGTAATACAGTGATAATGAATATATGATGTACGATATGTTATGACATGAGACATTACATGAGAATCATCAGCATTAACAGATCAAAAAGACAGATAATACATTTTGCATTAAAAATACCATAATAAAGTGTTGGCGGCACGGTGGTGCAGCAGGTAGTGTCGCAGTCACACAGCTCCAGGGGCCTGGAGGTTGTGGGTTCGATTCCCGCTCCGGGTGACTGTCTGTGAGGAGTGTGGTGTGTTCTCTCTGTGTCTGAGTGGGTTTCCTCCGGGTGCTCCGGTTTCCTCCCACTGTCCAAAAACACACGTTGGTAGGTGAACTGGCAACTCAAAAGTATCCGTGTGTGTGTGTGTTGCCCTGTGAAGGATTAGCGCCCCCTCCAGGGTGTATTCCCGCCTTGCACCCAATGATTCCAGGGTGGCTCTGGACCCACTGCAACCCTGAACTGGATAAGCGCTTACAGACAATGAAAGAATAATAAAGTGTTTTCACATGAGTATGTACATTTTTTTCACAGGAGTATGTACATTATTATGTACCGTTTATGTTCTTAGATATACAGAAATGTGTTCTAGTCTTGTAAAGCCAATGATTTACCTGTATTAAATATTAAATATTATTTTCTCTTTCAGGTGCCTCGTATAATCCTGTGGCTGATGGTCGAATTAGCCATCATTGGCTCAGACATGCAAGAAGTCATCGGCTGTGCCATTGCATTTAATTTGCTCTCATTTGGCAGGTAATATGAAATAAACATAATTAAATACAAAATATCAAAACACAGAACCAAATTGAACCACAGTTTATGACATATTAATAAAAGACTCTGGTCAAAACTGCCATTGAGTACAATTTATTCATTATAAGTGATATTTCCCACTTCAGATCTATTCAGTAAGCCACTTTCATATGAAAGAGAGGGAAATACAATCACAGATTGAAGAGTAAATTGAAAAAACTGAAAGTGAGTCTCCTGTAAAGAACAGAAGCTGGAATAAAGACGTGTGAAAATGTGATTTGTAATTAGTTGTTGAGGCTTTTGTGCAATTTATGTCAAATATCTGCTGTTTTGATGCTTATAATGAATAATGTGTCTTTTAATGAGCGTTTTACTTGGAATAAGTTCTGTTCATTGATGTTATTATAATTTCACTCACTTTCAGGATCCCTCTGTGGGTTGGAGTGCTCATTACCATAATTGACACATTTGTGTTCCTGTTTTTGGACAAATACGGTATGCCGAACTGAAGAGTAATACTTAAATGAAAAGAAGATCATAGGTTTTCAATGGATGATTGTTGTATAACATTAAATGTTTTTAAATTATCAGGTTTACGGAAATTGGAGGCCTTTTTTGGATTCCTCATCACCATCATGGCAGTCAGTTTTGGATATGAGGTATAGTAAACATTCACTTCATAATAAACGTCACAGTGAAGGAGGCATTCACCAAATTTTTAGAAATTCCAAAATTTTTTTTGTGGGTTTTTGTTAGATTTTTTTTCTTTTGCGCTGGTGTACTCTTTGTAATGAGATTTAAATAGACTAATATGTTTAGTTATGTAGTAAATTTGGAAAATACAATCAAATTAATTGTTTAAAAGTTAATAAAGATTATTCAGTATCTATTAAAGTATCTGAAGTAGGAGCATTCTTAAAGGCTAAGTCCCACTTAATGGACCTCACATTATTTTAGTTACTGACATATATAAGTATGAATTAAAATGAAAATAGCAGCTTAATTTGCTTTAAAACTGACAACTTTATTAAATTGACGGAAAAACCCGAGCTCGCTACGGAAATTCTTGAACGCAACCGTGACGTCACTGGAGGACAACAGCTGAACAACGCTGCGGTAAAACACCGTTATGACAGTATCTAGCTAAATAACCAACATTATTCACGACAATAGCCTAGCAATAAGCTAAACTCAGATTTAGAGGTACCGTTAGTCTTGTAAATGTGATCGAAGTCGAACTCGAATTCATCCGACACTATAAACCTCCGTAATGCAGCTACGTAGCCGAGTATAATCTGAGCCACCGAGTTTAGCAAGTCAAGCTAACGTTAACTAACACCAACTAAAACAGGCGAAGTAAGTGTCCTTACCCTGTTTACCTCCATGTTACAGAGGCTCTTGAACACCTTTCGTTGGTGTCCTTACATGCCCATATTGTTGGAAAAGCGCCAGTGAAATGAGCTACAGATAACGGAGTGAGCGGATGGTCCTTTCCAAAGTGCCCGTTTAAAGTTGACAAATTTAGTCCATTTTCTGGATATTTTGGGATCTTTGGGCCATTTGTGCACAGATGTCCCACTGTACATTCAATGATTGCAGCCAAAAACAACACACCTTTTCATGCATTAAATTAAGTGCAGCTTCTAGAGTTGTTGTCCACCATCTACGTCACAGGCAAGACGCCTATTAGAGTTTCCGAACACCGTTGGGGGGGGAACCAACGGTCTTTTAAACCTTATTCCTTAAATTAGTAAGAAATAACATGTTTTCTGAATATCAATAACTAATAATCTCTGATAATAACAGTTAATTAATTATTATTTTGTGTTTTTCTCTCAGTATGTTCGAGTGGCTCCGGATCAAGGCCAGGTGTTAAAGGGGATGTTTGTTCCATATTGTGAAGGCTGTGGTCCAGTTCAGTTAGAACAGGCTGTGGGAATAGTCGGAGCTGTTATAATGCCTCATAATATCTATCTGCACTCGGCTCTGGTGAAAGTAAGCCCTGCAGTTTCCCTGTGAATATATCTAAGGTCCAGAATATAAAGAAAATATATTTTTTATTAGTTCTATATAAGCATCATATATTCAAAGGTGTGCTTCTTTTTTTTTTTTCTTTTGTCTTGTTTAAATCTGTTATAGTGACGTTTTCTTTTTCTTGGCAGTCTCGAGAAGTGGATCGAGGGAATAAGAAGGAAGTGAAAGAGGCGAATAAATATTTTTTCATTGAGTCCTGCATCGCTCTCTTTGTCTCATTCCTCATCAATGTCTTTGTGGTCGCTGTCTTTGCAGAAGCTTTCTATGACAAAACAAATATAGAAGTGGTGAGTGTTAAAAAGATTTAATTTAGATTATGATGATGTCTGCAGCTTCCCTTCAAATTGAGTGCTTTGACGTTCAGAAATAAACATGTTTAAGATCTGAATTTAAAATGTTTACGTATAACAACATAACTCAGTGTAATATACTATTCTCTTGATTTACAGAATCAGCAGTGTAATGAAACTGGAAGCCCACACACTGATCTCTTCCCACTCGACAACAAGACTCTTCAAGTTGACATCTACAAAGGGGTACATGATATTTTCTGAGCTCATTAACTCATAAATCCTTTATTCCAATCAAAACAGCCATTAAAATCCTATTACCTGTTCCATCTGTATTCATTCTTGTGTTGTAATATTTCAGGGTGTGGTTTTGGGCTGTTTCTTTGGCCCTGCTGCTCTCTATATCTGGGCAGTCGGGATCCTTGCTGCTGGACAGAGCTCCACTATGACTGGAACGTATTCTGGACAGTTTGTCATGGAGGTATGATTTTATAAATGTAATTATTTTTACATGGTCTTATTATGATCATGGGTATAAATAAATTTTAAATTAAAATTCTGGACTAAATGCAGTCTTTTTCTGGTCACAGATAGGATGCAGGATTTGCAGTTGTTTGCAAATGTTTAGACAACCTTGGTCCAAAAAAGCATTTGTTTATTGATCATGGACCATGTCAGTCACTTGATATGACTAATGTGATTAAACACTGATCTTACTGTATTCTCTCTCTCTCTCTCTCTCTCTCTCTCTCTCTCTCTCTCAGGGTTTCCTGAACCTCCGTTGGTCTCGTTTTGCCAGAGTGTTATTGACCCGCTCCATTGCCATTTTCCCTACTTTGTTAGTGGCTATTTTTCAGAATGTTGAGCACCTAACTGGGATGAATGATTTCCTCAATGTTCTGCAGAGCATGCAGGTGGGAGAGTGTGTATAAATTAATATGGAAATAACTACTATTTTGGCTGTTAAAACAATGTTCAACAGTATTATGTTTTCCCTGTCATAGGGTGCCACAGCCATCTGTAAATGAGAATCCAGTTAGAAACTATGTCCTCTACATCTCTGAGTCTGAAGGATGGCCCCCTCATTAATCTCAACAATGCTAGCCGGCTTGGGCATGTTTTAGCTGAAATAACAGAATTAGCTGTTTGTTTTCTTTTCAGAGTGTGCTGAGTACAGGATGTTATACTCTTCTCCCAGATGATGATCCAAGAAAAGATTAAAATTAGGGTCACAAAAAGACTTGGGCAAAGTTGCAGAAATTTATCATGAACCTAAATGTCACTTGATCATTTTTTAATAATGTTTTTTTAATTGGTTTTTGCTCCCTTTTTCCTGTCCAGCTTCCTTTTGCACTGATCCCCATCCTGACTTTCACAAGCCTTCAGTCCATAATGAATGATTTCGCTAACGGACTGTGAGTATGAAGAATAAAATAAATGTATACTTTTAAATACTAGGAATATTTAAATGAAACAAAATGTTTCCTGGGAAAAAGTTAAGAGTCATTTTATAGTTTACGTTTTAGCAGATAATGAGAACTTTACACTAACATGGGCAGAAAAAGGCCTATTTCTTTAAGAAAAATCACCATTCAATTTCAGCCACAAACTCTTGTGTATGACCTGGATGCTGTTTATTTCCAGGGTGTGGAAAATAGGTGGAGGAGTGACAATCTTGATGGTATGTGCTATAAACATGTACTTTGTGGTGGTGTATGTCACTGCCCTCAACAGTGTCGTGCTGTACGTGTTCTCTGCACTGCTGTCCATTGCTTACCTCTGCTTCGTGGGATACCTGGTGAGAGAGATTTATGTTTTATAGACCAATTCGTAACTGTTATTAATGTAAAGTGTTAACGTATCAAAAAAGGAGACCCTATGGAAAATTTATAATGCTAATTTTTGAATGCTACAATGAAATGCATAAAAAATGTGTGCTCCCATCTCTAACTCCATGCACGTCTGGTGTATTTATGTACCTTTGGTTTGATACAGTATTTTTATAGAGAAACAAGTTTACATTAAACAGAAAAAAAGTTGTAGACCTTCTTTAAAAATCATATGCAGTCAGCAAAGTTTTGAATCCTTTTCATGTTTTTATCCTTTGAATGAAAACAGCTTGTGGGACTGAAAAAAACTGATCTCACTGCTGCAGTGTGTACTTGGTTTAATTATTAAACCAAGATCATTTACTAATAGTCCTGTGTTTTTTTTAGGTGTGGCAGTGTCTGATAGCTCTGGGAGTGTCCTGCCTGAGTTGTGGAGGAAGGGTAAGGAACCCCCCATCAGTTCTCATTGAGGAAGAACCTGAGTTTGATTCTTAACCAAGCTGAGGGTTCCACACATCGGTTTTTTAAAAAGTTGAGATAAAGATTACTCAGAACATTCCTCAAACAGCTGCGGGAACAAATGTGTACTTGGTGTGGAGTAGATACCAAAGGTATTTTATAGCTGTGAAGAATCTACAATACATTTGATTAATATTTTGAAGTTAAAATGACCACTGTGAAAGCCAGCAGTGATGTTGCCCGCTTGAAAATTGAAGAATGCAATGTTAACAGCTGCGTAAAAAGTGGAATTTCACAATTCCTTCTTAATTTATACGTTTTTGAGACAGGTGGGAAGTGATTGCAGATAATTGATTTATTTACAGTGGTGTTTAACGGTCGAATTCACCTTCACTTTCAATTATTTTTACTCCAGAAGTTTCTCTAGAACCACAACACACCTCACTTTGTCCACAACTCAGCCAGAGGGTCATGAAGACATTTTATAAAAGAGAGGAATTCCCCTTTACAGCATTGTTTACATGACTTTTAGGGCAAAATATTTTGAAGAGTTGAGACCTGATAATGATGAACTTGGTTTATGTAGCGTTTTTCTTCGTTAATCTCATTGTTGATCAAGTATTATAAATCAGAAAAACAAAATGCAGCTTGATTACATATCAGTAATGAAATACACAGTACGTTAGACCAAGTTGAAACTCATTACCGTGTTTAAATTTAATTTAGGAACTTCTATAATTGTGGATATTTGTTATCATAGGGTTAAATTCCATATAGTTTATGTTTTGTTTTAAATTCTAATAGATACATTCGTTCTTACATAGCTGTCATGAAAACATCAAACATTTCTCCTATATTCTTATAAGATAAAGCTGGCAAATGTCACGTGGTCTTCCTGTTGTGGACTTTATGTCCATATGAGCAATTCCGGGTCTGAGCTGGATTTCTCAGAAATGAATGTGATGTTAGAAAATCTCCGTTATTGTGTCCTGTGGTAAACGGCCCGCTTCAAAACCAGATCCATTTTCAGTCTATGTACATTTCTCCACTATCACTGCTGTGAATTACCAGCTCATTAAGGCTTTAAATATGAACTACTTGCTACAAGTTAGAGCTAACACTCCTGTGACTTGAAAGGACCTTGCTCTGAAAGTAATGGTGCAATTAAAGTTCAACACTACTGACAATGACCAAAAAAAAAAGGCCTACAGTGAAAAAAAGACTTGCTGAAGGTGTTTCCAGTTACATTTAATCACACCAGTGTTAGTTGGTTGTCAGGTTGGAGATAACCTTTAGAGGGTAAGAATAAATAACTGCTTTGGGATTATTTCAGTCGTAGAGAATTCCAGCTTTGAACCCGATTATGAATTTTATTGAATTACATTATTCTACACAAATAGTTAATATTATTACAAACAATAACAATAATGATTGTGATGATACTAATTTTAGGAAGGTGTTTAAATGACCTTTAACCTCTGCCGTTATTATACTCAGTTAAAATACTACTGCAGATTGTTGTACTACGTTGTTGATTTAAAGGGTAAGCACTTAGTAACTCAGTGAACAGTCTGTTTATTTAGTGCCTTTGGAGTCACACTTTGTAAGTTGCACCTATTGTATGAAGTAGATCAGTTTTGTTCTTCACTGTAGCATCTGTATTGTGCAATTTAATTTTGGTTGTATGTCATGCGAGTGATCTTTAATTTATTCATGTGTTTGTATTGTTTCTAATCGCCACAAACCTGAAGGTTAGTTGTTATGGTGCATGTCAAAGCAATACCTCAGAACATTTCTTTCTTTCATTTCTTTATTTTATTTTTTTTTGTTACATCATTTAAATTTCATTATGGGAACATTTCGAGATCAATAGACAAATGGAAGAGTCAAGATTTCTATGAAAACGAATATTGTTACATGAATTTGAGTTAATACGTGGAAATTTCAGAGATTTTATATTTTTTTTCCAATAGTGACACTATAAAGGGAGATGGGAACAGTTTTGTGACTCAGAGCTGCAATGACTGTGGTGCTGGATATGGTTATATGTAGCTCAGACTAATTAAAAAGAGTTTAAGATGTGATTAAGAGGGCCAATCAGGCACCTAGATTTTAAAAACTATTCCTTGATTATTTTAAATTAATTAGATAATTTTTCATAATTAAATAATTTGAGATTATATAAAGTAACATAAATTTTGAAAATGGGGACCCAACTCTAGTTTTGTTGACATTAGCATTCAAAGTTTTTTTGAAATGAAATGGCACCATTTTCCACTCAGTATTTTAGTTATTTGACCTAAATTCACCTTATTTTTTTGCACTAGAACTGTGAAAAATGCTCTGTGCTATTATTGATTGGCCATACTTTTTAGTTTTTCCTTTCTGTTTTAATGCTTTAAGAGGTGTGTGTATGTGTGTGTGTAGAATTCAAGCTTAAATACAGCTAATGACAGCAACTCATGCTTAATAATGCACCAAATATAGCCTGGAAATTTGGCACAAACTCAATGGAGAGCCAATGCCAAGTGATAGTTGCAGCTATTTAAAATGAGGAAAATGCATTTTTTTGGACACTGTTGCGCACACGCACACAAGATGTGGATCTGTTTGCTGTTTTTTGGGAGGAGTAATTTATAGATATTGCATTTATTGTTTGTACCTTTTTCAAATAAGGACAATCTTGAATTTTTATCCAATGCTACTTATCAGTCCATGTTCATGTGATTTTTATCAAATTTTTTCTTTATCTGTAGTTCTTTGAGTCCAGAAATATTGTGGACTCTTATTCTATGCAATTACGCTTGTGCAGAAGCCTCTGAAGACTGATCTGAAGTCAGTGTTGTTGAAATAATTGCATGTGCATCGTCAAATGTACAATTTCATTGCGTAAAATAATCACATCCCACAAGAAGTGATTTCAATGAATTTGCTTCTGTTCATTTAAAGTAAAAATTCTTGAACAGTGTTATTTGTTTAAAGCAATACAATAAAATACAGAATACAGACATGAAGTCAAGGGCTCCTGTAGTTCCTATTGCACACATTTTGTTGAGACCTCAATAGGTTTAAAATAAACACGGTTTCTTTGTTCTTCATGATTCTGTTTTATTATAAACAAAGTAATGAGGCGATTCCTAGTCTTCCTGGTTAATAATATTTGACAGTGGTGGTGAAATAGACGTCCTCTCCATAACATTCCCCACAGAAAGTTCTTACAGTAAATGGTGGTGAACACACTGCTGACATCTGAGACACTACTCTTTTTAAACGTTTAGTGATGAGCGCTTCATCAAAGGAAGATAAGTCTGAGGTTTATAAAATAATTAAAAGCTCACCAAATCTCACCTTTGAGAGAGAGAAGAGGGATATCAAGCTTCACACTTGCTTTAGATCTAAACACATCCACAGCTGTTTGTGTCCATTCTTTCCACTGTGAGACGAACAACTCAACACTGGGTCGGAAAGGACGCAGAGCTGGAGAAAAGAAACCCCCACGAGACAAAGAAACGGACACAAAAACAGAACACTTGCAGTAGGACATGGTCATCTGAGATGTGAAATACGGATACTGATTGATTTATTGATAAGTGAGAAGCAGAATACGCTTCTAAAACTGAACTCTGAAGGTGTGGAAAGATGTCTGAGTCTTCCCAAAGGATGGAGGCTGTAAAAAAAGGTAAAAGGGTAAAAAGACCCTCAACAGTGAAACACAAAAATAGGGCCAAAATTAAGCTCTATACTTAACTACACTTTCCTGTGAAAGGTGGTTATTTTAACACTGACCTCTCTCTGTCTCTCTTAGATTCAGGTGCCGAGTCGACACATCGATATTTACCTGCTGAGTAACATGGACTCTGACGCTCTAGTGGAAAGTTAACAAACACAACGTAAGGAGAACTTTGTTTTTGTTGGTATTTTATGTGAAATACGTATTTTCCTGGACTTGTCCTAATGCTACATAAGTGACCTTATGAGAGATAGAGCCTTTTGGGACTAAACTTTAATGATGTCATCTGGTTAAGTTTTTTACTTTTTTTTTTTTCTTTTCCATTTTCTTTCTTTCTTTTTTTTTTTTTTTAAATTCACACGGACCTTTAATTACTGCACTAAAAGTCATAGGTCATGGGTCAGCAATCTTATCCAAAAAAGGCCAGTGTGGCTGCAGGTTTTCTTTCCAATTATGCAGAGCACACCTCATTCTACTGGTCAACAAGTCTCCTTCTCTAAACAGTTATATTAATAATAATAAGCTACTCTTATATAATGCCTTTCACACATCCAAGGATGCTTCACAATGAGAAGAAATTTAGAGAGGGAAAAAACATAGGATTTGAGAGTTATACAGGATGCGCTCCGTATGGAATGAAAACCTGAAGCCACACTGGCCTTTTGTGAATGAGATTGGTGACCCCTGTTATAGGCTCTGAAGGTCTGGAGCAGAGTTCTTCAAATCCAAAGCTTGGATTCGGGTTCCAGGCCAAGATTTAAAGATGGCCAGTTGGCTTGACACTGCACCTTTAGTGTCATACAGTCCAGTAGGTTTAAAATCCTGGCCTTTGATCCATGGATCAAAGATGCAGATTTAAAGACCTCTGGTCCAGAGCACACAGTGATTAATCAGAAGATTTAAACCACTGACACATAATGTGAATAATATTTGGATGCAAGATTTGCTATTTTAGAGATGATCTTAAAATATTGGCCTGAGAGAAAGTGACTCTTTCAACGTCAGTGTCAAGAACTGACTGTTCATTTGCTGCTTGATATAATCCCACCCCTTGACGAGGGCCAGTGTCACCTGATCATCGATATTATTTATTTCACCTGTCAGTGGTTTTAATCTTGTGGCCAATCATTGTATGGTTGTCTCTCAAACTTCTGATGTTTTTGTTGATTTTCTAAGTGCAAATAAAGGAACACATGCTCTAGAGAGAACGTCAATATAGCATTTTATTATAATTTTCACTCTAAGTGTTCAAGTTAATAATCAGTGTTTGTGGATTCACTTGCACAGGAGCATGCTGACTATTTTCACTCAGAAAATCAAATGGTAAACTGACCATTAGTGCCAAAATTTTGCACACTAGTCTCTGTATGACCGTGACTGTTACAGGTGTTTTAAGCTACTTTTATATTTAGCAGCAATATCAACAGTAAGAGTAATTTAATATTTTAAAGCCAAACCATAATTACACCCTGTAACATTTACACTTCACTGGCTGAATCATTTTAAAAGGACCAACCTCTAACAAACTGTTTTGCACCTGTTTGAGATGCTGTTGAAAGTTTTAGAAACCATCTCCAGTGAAAAAGCTGTTTATTTTCCAGTGCAATTCTGCCAATTTTGCTGATATTAATATATATTGATATATATATGATTTATCAAATCCCAGTAATGCAAAAAAATGTGATATTTAAATTTAAATTTAAAATTATTTTAATATATCTATTCAGGATAACTGCATTAAGAAAGTGTTTAAATTAAATTATAAAAATGCTAACTGCAAAGATTTTGGGCAGTCAGATACACTGTATTTATACATTTATAAAAACAACTCAATTTATCTGGGGAGTAAATATATAGTTCCCAGTAAAATACAGTAATAGTAATATATTGCAGTTTTTATATATATATATATATATATATATATATATATATATATATATATATATATATATATATACACACAAATTTGTGTATACTGCACGATATCTTAAAATTAAATACAATTTTCATAATTGTTGATGTTATGTATTTGTTTTAAAGTGATGCTTAAAGGGAAACTACGGCCAGATCAAAGATAACTATCTTCTCATGGTGCCTCTTAAATGTGGAAGATGCTTTCTTTTATACAACAATATATTGAAATGTTATGCTTTTTAGCAGTAAATACCAAACATTTCATACAGCTCACCCCCATATCCCACCTTAAATATAAATCATACAAAATGTCCTCCTCCCTTATGAGATTTGTTATCAGAATGTAGTTTTCCTAGTCTGTCCAGGGTTTCCCTTTAGTACTTTTAAGTTGTGCCAGTATTTTGAATGTGAGTTACATCTTCCATCATGATTACATGGTGCTTTTCTTTAATTTTCTTTTACTGAAAATATGATCAGCAGTCGTTTTTTTTTAGATTGAGTGTGTTAGTTTTACACTAGAGCCTTTGTACAAGATTTGTACTTGATTATTGTATTCTTATTGTATTATATTTTTTGAAACTGTCATTTACCGTCAAAATGTCATGTACAAAGGCAAGGAAAAACGTTTCCTGTAATCTTACTTTTATGAAATCTGAGGATTTAAAGAAACTTTTAACCTTGAGTGATGCAGGATTTCTGTGCCATGTAACTTAAGCCAAAAGCTGAGGCTTGACGAATAGAAATTACTCTCAGCTCTTTTGCCAATGGACAGGATTTCTAGGCTTCTGTTATTAGGCTAATTGGTAGAAATCCTGGCCAGTAATCCACAAAGCAGAATTCTAGAAATAGCCGGATATCTCAAGGCCAAATATGTCTAATGAATCACGCTATATTCTCCTATTGGATAGACCTGACTTTAGACTTAATTTATCTGGCTAAACTGTGAATCCTAAGGAGCATTCCATTAAGCAGGATTTCTCAGTTTAGCCTGTTAACTTAAGGTTCCGTTAACATGACATTATATTAGAACAGTCGTGAACTCTGGGCCTGAGATATCTGGCAAACTCATGAAACCTGCTTTGTAAAACATCCGCTCGCTTTGTTAAACACTCCCATGAAAACCGCAAAGGTTCTGGAGACTGCAAATTATGGGCTTATGTCATTAATCACTCATTCATTTGAATCAATTTTCTTTGTTTCATAACTGAATCCAAAACAATCCATCAGACATCCTGCTGGGAAACAAAAGCCAGATTGAAAAATATTAATTTCCAAGTTTGGAAATCTGTTTTGTTGTTGATGGTTTTATTATTTTTTTTAATCATCTGATGTCCTAAGACCTGGGTCATCAGTCTTATCCACAAAGGGCCAGTGTGGCTGCAGGTTTTCTTTCCAGTTAAGCAGCACACACCCGATTCTACTTGTTTACTCAACTAGTCTTCTCTAAACAGCTAAGCAGTGTGTGCCTCTGTTTGGTTGGAACGAAACGCTGCAGCCACAGCGGCCCTTTGTGGAAAAGATTGGTGACCCCCTATTCTAAGATGTAAAAAGTAATTCTTAAGACTGATCAGATTTTATAAAACTGTAATATCTTTATCATTATCTCTATTTAAATGGGTCTCTTGGAGCAAACAAACAAATGTTTGTCTCACACTGAGACAAAATTAAGATTTGTTGGACTTTTACGCTGTTCAGTTGTGCTGGAATAATAACATACACCATTCTACTAAAAGTATTAGGATGCTCTCTTGATATGCATGGGAAAAAAGGTCTTCCCCAAAAATATATTTTACATATATTTGCTTCTATTGAATGTTTACAAAAAATAATTAAATTATGTATCACAAAAGCAAGCAATTATTAGTGATACAGTGAAGCCCAACAATAAAATACATTACTATATACATAATATTTTGCCAGAATGTCCAGATACTTTTGCTGCTGTGGTGTATCTCGCAAAAGTGTGAAACACTTCTTTTTGTGTTTATAATATTTGTATCTGTCATTATAATGTGTTGTATGAAAATAAATAAATTTGGATTAAAAGTTAGTCTGTTTTAAATATATTTTCGCTACAAAAGTAGGCACATTTTGCTCATTAAAATACTCTGACCCAAACATGAATGTAGAGTTGCCAGATAGTTTCTAATAGTTTACCATTAAAATATTTGATATTCTAAGTAATTCTAAATATAGATGTTATTTGTAACAAAAATCAAATTTTAAATAATTTAATTTATTCATTTATAAACAAAATTCTTACCCAAACTACCCAAAGATATCTAAAGCATATTACTTGAAAAA
Source organism: Hoplias malabaricus (assembly GCF_029633855.1). Lineage (NCBI taxonomy): Eukaryota > Metazoa > Chordata > Actinopteri > Characiformes > Erythrinidae > Hoplias > Hoplias malabaricus. Next base: position 23,543,323 of record NC_089804.1, on the reverse strand, counting down.
CTAATAATAATAAAAAAAATCTAATTTAATATTAATTGGTCTTTATTTACTAGTAAAATTACATCTGAACAACATTTCAATTTTTCATTTCATTTTTTATTTAGTTTATTTGATTATGAATTTCATAAACTGAACAGTGTGTTGTTTATTTTATTCTGGTAAAAAAAACTTAAGTGAATGTTGTGTATTTGGTGGCCTTTTTTATTTTATTGAAAGAAACCAGACCTTCATTAAACAGGAAAAATATATAAAAGCTTCCTATTACTCACTGGATGAATAAATATAAAGTAGTATTGCACAAACAGTGTTGTGTAAAAATTTGGTTGTTCTCTGGTCAAATTACACATTTTTGTTGATGTTCGGCAGAAATAACTTACTTTACAGGGGCAGGTGGGAGGATATGTGCAATTTTTCTGCACAAATTCTATTAATGTGCAGAGTTTAACATGTTAGAAAAACAGGAAATCTGCCATTACTTTACCACAGACCACATTGACACAATTTTTTAAAATGTTAAATTAAGCAAATAAATTCACCATTTGACCAGGGTGCAATAATTTTTGCACAAAACTGTATCTTTACCTAATTCTCTTACATAAATAGAAAATGTTTCAATGTTTCAAAAATATAAAGCCACTAAGATATATGTTATAAATCACTATTAGTGCCTCTACTCTTTAAATAAATCTGATTTTGTCCTAATATTTTCTGTGCAAAGTAATTCAAATAAAATATGCCAGAAACTGATTTGTCAAATTATTTTCAGCTCATTTGTCATCAGGACCTTTTGGGGCCAGATACTCCTTATACATGGAGTATATCACACCTAGAAAACAGAAACAAGAAATAAAATTAAAATAAGTAAATAAAGAGTTGAGAAACAAGTTTCTGATGATTTTCGAGTTGAAAATATGTGGGAACAGAATTATTATGTTATTCTACACATTTTAAATTGTTGGAATTAATACTATGTTATATTTTTATGTGCGCAATTATTTATCATTGTACAGCAAAGCATATAAATCCATCCATGGAAATAAAAAGACACAAGCATACACACACTAAAGTACTATGAGCAGCAAGTATACACACACACACAGGCAACCATTAGCGGCACTCTGGATTGGAGGAGGATGACAGAGCTGTTCCTTAACTCCCCCCAGCACCCAATTGTCCTGCCCATCATGGGGATTGAACCCTTCCAGTCCCAGGCTCGCTTCTCTAACCATTAGGCCACAGCTGCCCCAACCACAACCACTCCCATATTTCACAACAAGGAAATTATAAAAATACTGTGATAAAAACTATGTATAGTGAAGGCTCTATCGTGTACAATTATATACCTACCATAACTGCCCATGCCAATCATATTTATGAAAAGGAAAAATAAAATTAATAATATATGAATAAATTATTCTCTTACCAAGTGTCATGGCACCAACGACAAACCCCTGAGCTCTGACACGCATGTGGATTAGATGTACTGACATTTTGGTGTCTCCTCTGGATTTGAGTTTATACAAACCATATGCAACAACTCCCAGAAAACCAGCCATTCCTGCAGCACAATAGAATATAGATTATTTTGTAAATAATTATATGCAAAGTTTTGGAGAACCCTAGCTGTATTACATCCAGGGTTTCTTAAATCACACACCTAAGGAACCTTGTCATCATGTGGGGCAGGGCTATTCAGGTAAGCTCAAGCTGCAAGTGAGTAGCAGAGGTGTGGGTAAAAATAGAGTATTTATTATTGATTTTAGGGGTTTAATTAATGACTGCAAGGGGGTTTTAAAAACATAATATTTTTCTGCAAACTTCAGTACAGGAGGTCCTCGGGTTACGTCAGTACCGAGTTACGATGTTTCGTGGTTATGACACATCTCCATTTACTGTATAAAGCCTTGTTTCGACTGAAGTGGTTTTGCGTCGTAAACCTCGTAACGCGAACTTCGTGTTTGGTGTGTGCGGCGGAAGAATACACGGTTACGCGGCTCGGGACCGAGGAGGATAGGTGAGGATAGGATAAGTGCTTACAGTATGTTATTCACGTACAGTATGAACGTATGTTCCAACTTACACCGAAAATCGGTTTACGACGCGACGTAAGAACGGCGTTACAAAGCAGGTAAATTGTGTGACCGTCGAATTCTGTGACCCCCCCCTTATGCCAAAGCTATGAAGTAGCGCCCTCTAGGGTCACAGAATTCGACGGTCACGCAATTTGCTGCCGTCAGACTTTGTGACCCCCACTGAATCTCAACATAAACCATAAAACCATTCAGGTTTAAGTACATTTATGTAATTAATATTCAGTGGGGTCACTAATTCTGACGGCTGCTGTCAGAAACTGTGTCCCTATACTGGACATGAATTAGCGCACTCTAGGGTCACAGAACTCGGCGGTCACAGAATTCGGTGTAACAACGGATCAACGTCGTAAGTCGAGGACCCCCTGTATATGTTTTCCATTTGTTTATTCACAATAGAGTTATTACTTATTATATACATTCCACAACTTTTTTGTTCCTTACAATTCAGTTTTTTGTAAGCTATGTTTTAATCTAGGTTATTTAACCTACCGACTGGTACAAAAGGCGACTCTTTTGCTTTTCGCACCAACTTGGAAGACTGCTCCTCGTCAGCTGTCCAATTTCTATTGGCAGACATCTTGTCAAATTACCTGTGAGAAAAAAAAAACAAAACACAAACAAGCATTAGTGAAATATAGTTTTAAGAAGTTATTTACTTGGTCAAATTTACTTGATCATATCTTATGTTAAACTCAGCAAAAAAAAAAAAAGACTAAAATTAGTGTAATTTAGGTCATTTGTAGTGTAAAAGAAGTTTTTTGACCAGAGAGGTCCAAACTGTTGCTGATTATAAAATGTTTATTTCAAAAATTACATAAAATACTTAAATTGTCTTCCCTAATTTAATGACATGTATTATGTTTAATAGTTTGACTGTATGTGTAAAATCATTGATGCCAATATATTATAACATTAACACCTTAAATTGCAGAATATATAAACAGGTTTTAAATAGATCTGTCGAGTTAAATCAGGGTACATCTGGTAAAAACGTATGCACACAGACATATAGCATTTTAGAATAAGACCAATGTCAAAATTATTTAAATTATTTATTTCACTTCCTAAGTAATTTAATTTGACCAGCGTCACATACTCTGACCTTGAACACAAGGAAATACATCAATTACCTTCATATGAAGTGGAATATACCGTCCCACCTTAAATAGTGCAGCAAATCTATTTACCATTTAAGGTGGAACGGATTATTTTTTTTAAGAAGCTCGTTTCATCCTCAACAAGTTCAAAGCGTAGTTTTACGTCTTTGAAACATTAAGTTGAAACACAAATCCCAAAGTTAGGTGCTTAAGTCTGTTTTAAGCTGTTCTGCTGTAAAATAGTCTTATCTAAACGCAGCAGTTGCTGTGGCTCATGTCGTTTGTGGTAGCATCCAAGCTAAACTGAACCAGGACTTATTTTAGCTACAATTAAATACCTGTAGTTAAAACCACGTCCTTTAAAGCTTTCGTAAAGCAGTCATCAATCGCCCCACAGCAAGTCCTCAAGTCACAGATATCTGTAAACCTCTTCTCTTTCATTCAGTTTCTTCCACAGCTGCAAAGTCCACTTGCAATGAATGGCGATTCCGCAAAAACAAGAACAACCCCTTATTTTTCATTGGCTGATGCCAGCGAAACGGCTTCTGTCATTGGCTGAGAGGTGGTGTTTCAAATCATGACGTAATCAATTCAAGCTCTGCATATTCAGCCAATTATATTTAATACTGTGAAATAACAGAAATGCCCTCATTCCGAACTACAGTCAAAAAGCGAGAAAAACATGAGCATTAGCACTGCCTAGTGGAGAGAATCAGAACTCACATAACAGAGCCATCAGGTGGTGAAGTTCACTAATGAATTATTTCCTAAATACTGCATAGATATACAGAGGTATACATAAAATAGAATAAAATGAATACAGAGAAATTATGAAGGGAAAGAAGGAAAAGAAAAAAATTCTATTATTATACACTATGTGTGTGTGGCATATAGTAGTAGTAATTATCATTAGTATCGCGGTACAGTTTTATTAATGACACCGGAGCAGCTCTGTAGAATAAAGCGGGAGGAATGCTGCGCGTGAAAAATGCTGCTGCTGCTACTCCCACTTCTAAAGGATCCAATCCGCGGCGGCGCACGGTTTCAAGGCGCCCGCGCGGCGCAAAAACAAAAGCGACAAGCGCCTAAACTGTGGCTAGTAACTTATCTTCGGGCGATTTAAAGGTTCATTGGTGATTAATTTGTGATAATTCGGTTCGGTTTTGCTTGGCGTTTGTTCTTTGTTTTTTTGGGGCGCGTGTTTATCTCGGCGCGGGGAACTTGAAACCGCGCGCTGCCCCATTTCCTCGCTTGTTTTGCTATTTTTCGTCTGGATTCTCCATGTTGGAGCAAAACTGGGGCTTTATTGTAGATTCTTTATAGATTTGTACCTCCTACAGAACACTGTGGATTCTCTGCGGAGGCCTGGGATCACCGTAGGGTTTAATAAACCGAATTCTAGTCGGGAAACCAGACGAAATGCTGCGTAAAGTGTGATATTTGAGCGTGAAGGCGCTGCGTAGGGCTGAATGCTGGATTTGGGGGGATCCGCGGTTATTAGATGGAAAGTTCGATCATCACTCAGGTCCAAAAAGAGGATATTCAGCCGCCGTCCAAAGCAGGTGAGCGCGTGAGCTTCCGTTATTCTCATTACCGCGGTTTTGTTTACTAACGCACGAGAGTTACACGGTAAAGGGCGCGCGATACGGAATTAATGTAACATTACGATACTCAGCGGCGCGCGGGAATATCACGATTCCTCAGAATACCAATTTCTGCAGTGTGGACAAATAACAGCACGGTTTTTAAATGTAAATTATTGTATGGGTCGGCGATATAACAATAATGTAACATCATGATACTCAGGGTGGGTGAGAATACCTCAGTCCTCAATGATAAATATAGCAGTGTGTGATGTATTGTACATCACAATATAAAAAATAAACAATAGTGGTGGGCAAATTGACATAAATATAATATCACAATAATGATAGAGATTTGGGGAAAATATTAAATGATACATGATATTAGGGCAGAGTGAATTAATACATAATTGGATAATGTATGGATATATCCTAAGTGTATATGTGTATTCTGATATACGTGTATGTATTTGTATTACTTGTAATTAGAGCAGTATTACAATAAACACACTTTCTTACTTCATATAGTTGTTTATACTCCTTAATTTGTGTATATTTTCTGTTAGTGTATATCATATTACTTTGTCACTTTTAATCCTACCGTGGAATTGCAATTTTGGTAGATGCTAAATGTCTTGTGTGGGCGGCACGGTGGCGCAGCAGGTAGTGTCGCAGTCACACAGCTCCAGGGACCTGGAGGTTGTAGGTTCGTTTCCCGCTCCGGGTGACTGTCTGTGAGGAGTTGGTGTGTTCTCCCCGTGTCCGCGTGGGTTTCCTCCGGGTGCTCCGGTTTCCTCCCACAGTCCCAAAACACACGTTGAGCGTGGTGACTCGAAAGTGTCCGTCCGTGTGTGTGAGTGAATGTGTCTGTGTTGCCCTGTGAAGGCCTGGCGTCCCCTCCAGGGTGTATTCCCGCCTTGCGCCCAATGATTCCAGGTAGGCTCTGGACCCCCGCGACCCTAAATTGGATAAGCGGTTACAGATAATGGAATGGATAAATGTCTTGTCCCTGTTTTTGCACTGGCAATAAATTTGAGTCTATCTGTTTGTCTTTCTGTCTGTCTGTCTATCTATCTATCTATCTATATACCGACCATTGCCATTTGTTTGTTTGTTTGGATCACTTTTTTATGCTTTAGTATTAGAAATGTAACATTTCAAACAGATTTTATAGGTAAGCTTGACATCATGATACTTCCAGATTCGTAAAATTAGGAGTTTGAGATATATAAAAATAAAACATCATGATTTCTTGAAGTATACAGTAGTAGGGGTATCTCCTTGCCTAATGCTACAAGTACACTCGTAGGGGTATGAAGACCACCAGAATTAGGCTATGGAGAGCGAGAGCTGTGTTCTCTGGAGTGATGGACTGCAATCCAGTAACTTTTTTGTTGATTTGGGATCTAGAACAAATCTTCAACATCAGTATGTGACCTGAGTAATGATTATGTAGCTGAATGCTGTCAGATGTTTACAGCACTGTTCTAAAATCTAGGGTAAACAGGAACAAACTCCTGATTTATAACCTTACTTTCAAAGGAATTGCTGGAGGATCAAGTCAAGATTTGTGTGATTTAATTGTTAATGATTTACATTGTTATCTTTTGTAATGTTTCTGTTCAGGCCAGGTGAAAAAATCTTCTCCAAAGAAGCCTCGGAGCCAGAATATCTTCAAGGCACTTTTTTGTTGCGTCCGAGCACAGGATGTCCCCCCAACCCCACCACCTTCCCAGGACCACTTGCTGCCTTCTGAGGAAAATGGGACCATTGCCAAGGTAACGGGTTAAGTCATAAATGTAATTATTTGTGTTATATGAGTGTAGCTGTGTTCATTAATTAAAACTAAACTCCTAATTCTAAATCACTGATGTCTCCATGTGTCGCCCTTGTGGCTTGTCGCCACTGTCCAGCCAACGCTTTAGGAGTACAGTCAATTCTGAAACCTTGTTTTGGTGTCTGTCAAAGCTGAAAACCCAGAGTAACACAAACGTGTGTGGAAAAGGCAACAGAAGCCTCAGGGCCATTGTGACACATTCAGGAATACTGTCTTCACTTCAATCCAGGAAGATAAAACAGAGTGTGATGTGAATTAAGTCTTAAATCCTTCGTCACTTTTTAGTTCATGTAGATTGTCCTCTTGTTCCAGTGGGAAAGTTGATGATTTGGAAGCCAATGGGTCCAATATCCATTCGCACGCACGTATAATCATACGGAGACATGAAACAGTAGGCATGACATGATCGCATAAATCACATAAATTGACATTGAGCGTTAAAAAAATGTATCTAGAATTTTCTCCAGTTGGTAGTTGTCTCCATTTCTACCTAATAGCTAGCTAAGACTCACACACAGCTCCATTAACCTGGGAGGGTGAAGGCAAGCACATGGTCCCTGAGAGATTTCTCACCTATTTTTGAACTTCTGTTGACACACTGGCACTGGACAGCTCAGTGAGACATAGAACACCAACTGCCTAGGTCTCCAAGGGGGTCTTCTCTAGGAGGCATCACTAAAAATGTAATCGATTATCTCCTGATGATTGGACCAGTACTAAGTGCTTATAATGTTATGAACAACATTATCATGCAAAACACAAGGCATATTAAACACAAAACGTATTATGATATTAAGGTCTTATAAATGTATTATATAGTGTTATAAACATGTTTATATAGGCTTAGGTGTTTATTGTTGATTGCATTTGTTAGTGAAGAATGTAAAGAAATTGCTCATTTCTTGATTAAATAAGAATTGCTAGTTTATTTATAGAATTAATATAATATCTCTCACATGACATTAATAAAGATAACACTGAGTGGAATTTTGGAATACTCTGTAGTTAAGTTTACCAAAAATATGCTGCTCTAGTGTTTAATTATTTATTTTCTTAATACATGTATATAAGGATGTTATAACAAGCCAAACAATAGCTTAATTTGTTTGCAATGTTTTCTAAATTAATTTAATTATACAATTTGTGTGTGTTCAGATTCCTGAGTGCAGTTTACTGCCTGAGGTGACTCCTGAAGACCAGGGGAAGATCTGTGTTGTTATTGATCTGGACGAAACTCTGGTGCACAGTTCTTTTAAGGTCCTTGTTAAATCAACATTTTATTTTATTTTATCTGAAAGTTTAACAGCTAAAAAATGAGGTGCTTTTGTATATTATGTTAGATATGCTAAAAATTATACATGGATAATTCTTGAAACAAGTGCCCCCTAGTGGCTAATTTGTATCATATTAAAGCTATTTTATACTGCTCTGTGGAGAATATAATGGATTATTAGTGCACTACAAATTCATTTCATGTGCGTGGCACTGGCGTAAATGCAAAAGAAAAGTAACACATTTTATATTTAGAATTATTTAATATTAAAATCATTCTTTATTGTTATTAATATTAAAATGCACATACTGGGTTGACACAACACAATCTGCAGATATCTGAATAACGATTCAAATCGTGATACATATACATGCTACATAACCAATATGAAGGTTATATAAATATGATGTAAACAATACAATAAATAATCCATTCTGTCTTTTCTCCTCTGCAGCCAATCAATAATGCTGACTTTATTGTGCCGGTGGAGATTGAGGGTACTACGCACCAGGTAAGATACTGATGTTTTAGGTTTATTGAATATCTCTGGCTGCGATATTTAAACTTATACTGTAATATCTAATTACAATGAATAAGTATTGTCCCAACTGACCCTAAGCTTCAGTAGAATTAGCACATAGTGCTCTGCCTCGAGCGTGATGAGCTGATGGAACAGGATTTGCAGTTGTTGTTTTTCTCCAAGTGTTTTATACTGATGGAACATAATTAGCAGCTGCTGTTCTCTTCCAAGTGTGTTGAGCTCCAATTATGTTGTATTAGAGGGTTATGCTGGCCTCACCCTCCCTGTGTGCTAGCATTACGAATCCTAGGTAGTGGGTTTGAATTGGCAGTGACAGAAAATGGGAAAAATAAAGATTTCTAGATTTCTCTGCTGTTTTCTAGCTATTGTATCTAGGTTGGCCCAAGTTCAGCACAGTAGTAAATATCCCATACAGATTTAATGAGAATCTGTAGAACACGACTCGGTACATATCACAATATTCACACTTTTTATCAAGGATTTGTTCTCACTGCAGATTAAATATTCGATTCTAACATCACTATACTTTGTTATCATTCAGTGCAGTTGTGTTTTTCTGTTGCAATGTGAGAAAACTGAGGATGGTTTTGAATCCCTGGGTTATGTATTGGAACGTTTGTCACTTATATTATTTTTTAGACCTTGGATTAGCCCTGTGTTTTTGTTATTAAGGACCTTTCTGGCCGTGGCCTGGTTCAAGTAATCCAGGATAGGCTGTAATCCTGAGGCCTATGTTTGATTACTTGCTTCTGGAGGCGGCCTTTTTCTTCGCGGATCTGTCGCAGTGAAGACTCTATAAAAGTGTTAGTTATTTTCTTTATTTTATTCTCTTCATAAGCCCAGTATCTCTTTCAGGTAATGTAAAGGTTTGAGAGGTTTGTTTGTTTGTTTACGACATGTTTGTTTATCAGGTGTATGTACTGAAGAGACCTCATGTGGACCATTTTCTCCAAAGAATGGGAGAAATGTTTGAGTGTGTGCTGTTCACAGCCAGCCTCGCCAAGGTCAGTGCTTTGGTTTTATTTAGAGGTTATTATTTTTATTCCTCAAAAGCACGTGTAGAGATTTCAGAGAGTCCAGATAGGTTTGTTAATCTTCTGAGTGAAATGACACATCCTCTGTGGACTATTGACAATATTTACAATTAATATTTATTTACTGAATAGTCTAATTGTTTCTCTGTTACTTTATTTTCTTTGTTATTCTTCTCTTATTTTTCTTTCTTTTTACTCACTTTGCTTCTATCTTCTCATCTTTATTCTGTTTGCATTCTTCTGTCATGTTTTTTTTTGCCCTCTTACTTTGCCTGCTCTTTATATATTTTTTTTTTTTTCTTGTTAATAGCTCTAATATTTTATATGGTTTTTGTTCCTAAAGTTTGAAACTAAGAAAGTAACAAAACTTCTGCACAAAATGTACAATAAAGATGCTGTGTTTAAATGCTTTCTCTTAAGTATATAAACACTCTGTTGGGCGATCATTACAGTGAGCATGCTCTATCTAGCAGTGAATGTTATCTTGAGACGAAGATGTTTTGAAAAGCAGAGCCCAGGTCGCAATGTTGCTGAGAGTGTTGCAATGTGTCTGAGTGAGGCACGTTCTAATGTAGTTTTCTGGTGGCTGCAGTACGCTGACCCAGTCACAGACCTACTGGACAAGTGTGGGGTGTTTCGGACTCGTCTTTTCCGGGAATCATGTGTCTTCCACCAGGGCTGTTACGTTAAAGACCTGAGTCTGCTTGGACGGGAGCTCAACAAAACACTGATCCTCGACAACTCTCCGGCTTCGTACATCTTCCACCCTGAGAACGCCGTGAGTATGAGATGAGATGCAGTCCTTAGAGAGACTCACATGTCTTTATGCAAAGGTGACAACGTACATGTGCATAATTTGTATTCATAAATTATATTTAACAGCCTTAAAAATACACAGCTTTTCAATGTAACCTTATATACTTGTTTACAGCTTTTAAAGTATTGTACACATCTTCAAGCAGTCTCTCAAAGATCCTTGCAAACACTTACATGTCCTAAAAGAGCCTTTAAAGAATTTCACATATCCTTACACACCATTTAAAGAACCATAGACATCTTTACAGAGCCTTTAAAGAGCTTTATACATCCTTTAATAGCCTTTGAAAAGCCTCCCTACCCAGCCTTTAAAGAGCCTAACACGGACTCTAGTGGCATGACACACATTAGTGTTTGTCCTTATTTCATTGCATTTCTGCAGGATGTTTACAGCCTGAGCCCTGTCTTTTCTCAGGTGCCTGTTTTGTCGTGGTTTGATGATGTCAATGACACAGAGCTGCTGAATTTGCTGCCAGTTTTCGAGGAGCTCAGCGAAGTGGAAGATGTCTGCGCCAAATTAAAGCAGCTCCGAGAACCCTGACAAGAACCTCATTCCTTATCTAGAACCAGGAGAGCCTTTAAGCACTACAGAAATTATGTCATGGCCACTGAAATGACCTTAAATTTATATAATATTTCTAATATTTCTCATTATAGGTTTGTTATATGAATTTTATTAGGCTTTTATTGAGTATTGAGGAAAGCAAAGCGAACAAAAAATATCATCTCACTGGGTCCAGGCTTTGAACAAAACACAAAACTTGTCTGGAAAATGCTAAACAATCTTATAAAATTCCTACAACAGTCTGACAATGAGAAATAATACATATATCCAGTAGAATAACGGTGATTTCACTTGCCAAGACATTGTTTTTTACAGTGAAGCCTCTAAAATGCCTTATTCTGTTTACAAGACCTCCTCCAAGCAGTCGTGTGCAAAGATTACATTGTTTGTTGATTTTCTAAGTGAAAATAAATAAACATCTTTTGAAATACCAACTGTACCAGTGCCAACTGTAAGCCATGCCATGTTTTATGTTTTTTAGTTTTTCCTAAATATGTTAGTATGGCAGTTTGATGCACAAAAACCTGGTCAGTAAACAGTAATTGTGTATCAGTTTACATATTATACTTACACTTAATTTCACTTAGCAAATCAACAAAATCATGAGTACTGGACCAAGAATGTCCACAATCTTTCGCAGCTGACTGTACAAATTCCCACACGCCAGTGTTTATCAAGGTCCATTTTAGGATTATGGTCATTTCTCATCATCAAATACAATCAGATAAAAGAGAAAAACACTGTTGAAGATTTGCGAACGTTTGGTCTCCGAAGTGCAGTGGCGTCCTTCTGCTCATATCGTAAACCTCAGTCCTTTTCTTGTTTTATGACATTAACAATTTACAATCATGCATAGTTATGCCAAATTCTTAATTTTTCACATAGATGAAGACTTTTCCACATCTTTAAATCTCTGCGTTGTGCCTTTAAATTGGACATTGATTTATTTCAAGCATTTCTGACATGCAATACAGGAAAATTCCTCACATTCTTCAGCTAAATTGGGTTAGACACAGGCAAAATGATGGAGTGTGTTCTGGTGTGAAATGATTGATTGTAGAGAAACTTGTGGAATAGATTTCTTTCCAGTGGTTGTCAATGGAAACAGGCGTATTCATGTCTGCATCAAAAATCCAGCCTTTTATTTGCTCTCAGCAGCAACCTCCACCAGAGAGTATGTTCTGGAATAATGATGATGGAAATCTCATCTAAAAATTCTTTACCTTACACCATCCTGCACATCCCTCTTCACCAGGAACAGATGTAAAAACCAAAGTGTTTTATGTACTATGGTCAGACCTTATGGTGTCCACCACCATTTACTGTAACAACTAACTGGAGGACGTCTGGTTCCATTCAACACCACTGTCAACACCTGTGAGTCTGGAATTTCCTCTAGAACCAAAACACTGTTCATCATTATGTTCACATCTCAGCCAGAGTGGGAGTCCTTTTAAAGGCAGTCTTATATGATTTTGGTTAAGATTTTTATTACAGTTGAATTGTGACTGTGACTTTAATGGCTATAAACAATTACAGACAATTTTTGATTGTTAATTTTCTTTTCCAATTTTCAAAATATGATTTAACAAATAATCCATATATTTTCATAAAACATCTAGTTTCCTCCTCGGTGATCCCTACATTTTCCATATAATTACATAAATAAATAAATATACACTTTTTTAAAGGGCCCATATCCTACAAATATCTAGCTTTATTTTTGTTCTCATCTTTCACTGTGATCCATTTGTTACAGTGTGTTTTATTTTCCTGTGCCCAAAGATTCTTTTCAAAATCTCTTTATTGCTTAGAATTACTGTGCCTTTAAGACTGATGTATGTAAATCAGCTCTGTTCTTATTGGCTGTCGTGTATTGTGCCATGATAACATTCAAAACAAAGGGTGTGCTAGGACACTCATAATTAGAAAATTAGTGCGCAGGGCTAAGCTGTATAAATTGGTAGATATTAGGTCTTGTTTTTGTGACATCACAAAATTACAGTATTCAATACTGGCTCGTTTTTTTTTCAGATTAATTTCGACGTAAGTACATTTAATTGTGTTACAGATTTAAAAATAACAAGCATGATATGGGCTCTTTAAATATCAAAATCCCAAACTAAACATTTATGTCATGTGCCTTGTAATTTATAATTTATGGATTAAATTTCAAAGCACAAGGTTAGACTTTATTAAAAAATAATGCAGTTATTTACATCATTCATAGTAGTTAATGTTTTTCAAAATAAAAGTGCCAATGAAGGGTTTATATCTTAAAATAGATTTCCCTTAATATAAACATTTTATTCAGTGTAAATGGGAAGAACCTTTTAAAACGTTTAAGGAACATCAACATCATGTAGGAATTGTTCTTACATTCATATAGAACATTTACATAATTTGAGGGTTCTTTAAAAACTTTAAAGGGCTAATATCTTGCATTTCCCTTTCTGAGGTCCACTTAGGATGTTTGTTTCCTCAGCAGCATAGTAGCAGTGCATAATTCATGTTTATATCCCCACCCTCTATCCCTTAGCATTAAAGAGGCTTTGTCTTTAGGACTGATAAATGTAAATGAGGTCTGTTCTGATTGGTCACCCAATATTGTGCCTCAGAATGACAGGCGTTTGGACTGCAACACTCCTTACATCTTTAGTGTGAGTGGGCGTGGCTTAACTGCTGTAGGCTGAAACAACATGTATATGTAAATGTCTGTTTGTGACATCACAAATGCAGTTGATATAAAAATGCAGTGTTTAGCAGTGTTTAAATGTCATACTCCTTTTTCTAGAGAATAGGAAATAGGTAGCTTTTCATGATATGAGTCCTTTAAAAGTTTCTTCAACTGAAAAATCTTTCTTGAAATAGCTTAAAGAACCCTTTTTTGGTGTCAGAAATGGGTGCTAGATGTTTTTATATCACTGGCTATGCAGAGCACATCACAAACAAAGCCTTTTAAGCATGTTAAGGTTAAAAGTCTATAAGAGATTTTATAATTAAATCTGCCTCTCACTGATCTCCAGGAAACGAATAGAGACAAAACTAAAATAACCGTC